>NC_091028.1:16877500-17177500 GCF_041296385.1 Aphelocoma coerulescens | reverse complement strand
AAGTGTAGAAATACAGAGAAGATTATCGTAGCTGTAAAATTCAGACCACTTCTCTGTAACTTGCCCTTGCTATGGAAACACTGCAATGAAAGTAAATGTTGGATTGATTCTTTAAAACAACTGGAGTAAAGATGGTCTCACATCTTAAGAACAAAACTGATCAAATCTCCTCACAGACAGAGAGATACGACACTCTTAGAAGGAAATTCTTAATTATTTCCTATCTGAATTATGTGATTTTTAGCTGAACAAAAAACAAAACAAAACACCCAAAAAACCCACATGAAAAGAGAAAAATCACTCCATTGTCATTGGTATTCATTATGCAAAGTTTCAAGCTAGAACAGGAAGAAAAACATGCTAGGAATTAATAAGATAACACATTTCCAGAAGTGAATGAGTTTAATTATATTTGCTATAGTGTATTTAAAGAACTCGCTCTAAATTGCTGTAGTCAGTTGTCAACAACTAGAAAAATCTATTCTCTATACCTTCTCAGACGAGTTCCTTTTTAGAAAATATGAGCTTTTTGATAGAATAAACTACCTATTTTGTTTGCTTTCGCTCACAAAGGAAAACAAATAGCTTTTCATAATTTACACAGAAGAACAGAAAGTGAAGTTTTTATCATGCTTCTGATAGAGCAACATACCTTATGGGTGAAAGACAGCAGACACTCAAAAGCCTTACTAAGGCTAACAGTATGACAGCAGTATCATGACCATATTGCATTATGGGACTAGTTGCAGATGTTTTTTGAGTCAAATTTTAGGTAGTTAACAAGTGATTTGCTGTCAAAAGAGTCAACAGAGTATCCAACCCAGGACTAACACCACTTCAATATTTCATCTGGCTGACAAGAAAGCATTTTGATGGTTTCAACTACTCATCTCAGGGGAAGCAGCTGCAGTATAGGATGCCTCCAAACATAAAGGCCATAGAGAGCAACTGCTTGGTCTGGTAGAGATGAGCAAGTCATGCTGCTTCTTGTTAAATATAATCTTTTAAATTTTTAGCAGGAATCACATCAACATGATCTTTTCCTGGTCTTCTAGTAGACGTGAAGCTGGCTTTAAGGCCTTGTTTGCTCCATTTTGTGGTTGACAAAACTTCTAAGCAATGGCATGAAGATTCTGTATGGCATAAAATTTTTACCTAAGTATTTAAAGGTGACATCTTGATAAGGTGCATAAACTGTTATGGGGGATAATCTTGTTTTGGCAGAACACAAGGAGATGAGTTTTTCCCTTACACTGTGTTAGATTATTTGTCAGTGCTTCTTTAAGAAGTAACTTAAGCTGTGTGCAGACAACTACCAAAACTAAGTTGTAACCGTAACAGCAACATTCAGCATTCAACTAAGGCAGTAGCACAGAACCTGCAGGTTTTGCCTACGCACACAGTCTTCTCAGACTTTAAGAAACAAGATCATAAGGGTATTTAAGCAAATTGGCAAAAGGCAGTAGAAAAGGCAAGGCAAAAAAAGTCCCATACCGAAGGCCTGAAAGAATTAAAACCCCCAAATAAAATTAACAGTAGTATTTCAGAAGAAGCAAGAAGAAGCAGAAGACAACCTCCAGTTTGTTCAGTGCAAGACTCTTAAAACAGTCGTTTTCTTAAGGTGCTAAGTGCCAACAGCTGAACAGGTTTATGGTGTATTTTGTCCAATATTCCTAGTCTACAGCACTTTTAATTCTAAAGAAGAAGCAGGATACAAGCTTTTATTAAACTACACATAAGTTAAATTTTCAATTGTCCATGTAATGCATAAGCAACTTATGTTACTTTTCACCAGAAGTGAGAAGTTAGGAGAACAGGAAGTCTTACCCCTTTCTTTCCTGGAATAGCACACTCCCAGTTCATTAGATTCATTGTGCCATCTGGATTTTTTGTAGGTACTGCTACAAATCCCTGAATTAAGGCAAAAAGACATAGGGTGAGGATTTTAGAAGATGTACTTAAAATACTTCATGATACATTTTATCTTTACACAAAGTTACTTCTTTTTGCACTACCTAGTTTTAAAAAGCTTTTTTTTTAAATTTAAAAATATTAATTTAATTTTTTTTTTTAAATCCTATCAGGGTAAAGAAAAAAATCATCACCGGAACACTGAAACAACTGCAGAGTCAGAAATTTGGCAGTTCTCATACTTACAAATGGGTGATCTTTTCTCCAGGCTTTTCTCTCCTGTGCAAGTCTGCTAAGAGCTATGCCAGACATATTCAGAGTCCCTCTAAAACAAAAGTAGTTGCTGTTAGTAAATACTTTTACTTATAGTGTAAACAACACATTATGTGTTTATAAGCCCTGCTCACTCAAGAATTATTTTGACCTCTGATTTTCACTTCAATAACCAAGACGCACGTTTTTGCACAACCTGCAGAATTTATCATCGGGAATAACATCACGTTTCCCCATGCCATCAAGCTTTTAGTTACTGGACTTAACCTACAAAATTCCATCCTTACCGTATTGCTTTATATTTGGACCCTGTCTTAGAGGCAACTTTGACAGTATCTTGACAACAGAAACACTATTAGCAATGGAAAAAGTGCTCAGACTTCCTATTGGTGCAACTGATACACACTCCGTTTATCTCCTTCCTACACCACATCGGCTATGGCTTTCTTCTGTAGGCAAGCACCTGCATTTCTGGCAAACGGGAATAAGAAATGTTACTTTTAGGGTAAATTCCCATTGAAAGCCAGTATTCCACACAAAAGCAACACAGGCACAGAATTTAACAAAGTCATCTCAGTTTTGCAGTGATGCCACTATAAAACTTCTAGACAACAGCAGGAACAGGCAGCAACACAGAAGTGAGCCAAGTAAGAGCCAGCGGCTCCTTGCACAAGACAGATTTTCAATTCCAGTATAAACTACAGAATATTTCTGCACCTTCACTGCCTTAGAACAGCCAAGCATGGTGACCATGACTATAGAAAAAATATGCAGAGCACAGGTCATTCATTACTGCATCACACAGAGCAGTTCTAGATAGGATGATTGCACGAGTGGCGCTTTCAAATTCAGGGGAGGATTCTCCATTCACCCAGAACAGTACTCAAAGCGAGAGTTTATTTTTCATTGTCAAACTGTATCTAAACTCAGGGTTTCACTACCCACATTGTCAAATTCCAATGAAGGTTTTTAATCCTCCTTGTACCTGCACTTCTACACATTTTAAATAAGAACTGGTAACTGGCAGTGGGAGAATTCAGGGCAATTTGTTCCCAACCCCACATGCACCTAACAAGCCTTTTTGACAGCAAAAGAGTAGAACGCTTCCACTTAACAAGCTCACAGAATGAATGAAAGCAGTGTTACCACTCTATTAAAACAAACACTTATACACTGGTAAAGAATTATGCAAAATTTCATAACCTCTCAATATGTTGATTACTTATAAGAAGTACTGCAGTCTACTACTATTATAAGCATATGAACTGTAGATCTTTAAAAACACCAGATTAAGCAATTTATGCAGTTCCTAGGATAACATGTATTTTAAATCTGTTCTTCAACTTTTTTTTTTTTTTTCCCCCCAAGCCAGTTTTGCCTGGATGGCCATATTCCCTAATTCACCTTCAGAGTAGCAACTAAATTAATGTCAGATAAAGCTTTTTAAAAGGGACAATTCGCACTCAGTGAACATGCACATACACAAAAACATTCCTATATTCAGTCCAGTTTTCCTCTAGTATTCCCAACACATACATCTGTATCTTAATTATGGCAGGAGACTTGCAGGACTTAGTGAGTGTGTACACATGACTTCAGATTTTAGTCTGTTCACATGCAGGAAATGCAGAACCATTGAAAAAAATACCAGTGGAAAAAAACAAAACAAAACAAACAAACAAACAAACAAACAAAAAAAAACAACAACAAAAAAAAAAACACCAAAAAAACCCCAAAAAGCAAAACAAAAAAAAACCCAAAAAACCTCTCCCTTAATCAAATTATACAGGGAATAATTCTTAAAGTGTTGTGAGCCCACGCCCTTGCAAGAGATGCAAAGGAACCGAATATACAGCTGAATTTCAGTTGTACTTTTGGTACCTCGTGATCCACTATACTAATACTAACCTTCCCATCATAGGTTGAGAAAACCATTTGTGAGTATAAACCATCCAAATATTCTTACATAGTTCGCTAAACCCAGTTACCTTTTCTGCCAAAAGACACATTACAGGATGCTTTCAAATACATTAATTCCATTTCCTGTGGCTAATAGCCAATTAATTACAACATGCACCTCAAGGGAAATGCCAGTTTCTCTTTGGGTAAATAAACAGTGTATCTCCTGCACAGCATCACTAATCAAGTAACTTTTCAAGTAATTGAAAAAAATCCTGTGTTTTCAGGCCACACATCCTACTTACTCTTGTTACACACTATACTGTGCCCTACTACATTAAATATTTTTCTTATGTTCTACAAATAGCTTTCCAAATCTTGAGGCGTTTGACTTAGTTAAGCACTGACAGGCTGCATCCGAAGTTTCAGTGTATATGAGAGATGACAGGCTTCACGTATGTGGTTTCCACAGGCTTCAGTTACATTGATGACAGCAGACAAGCATCTAAAACCTCATCAGTCTACCAGAAAATAAAGATTAGACAAAGAAGACTGAAAGCCCATTTCAAAAACTAAGATCCCATTAGTTAAGCATCCCCTCAAAAGCAATCTGCTACAAATCTGCTAACAAACTGTCGATATATACTCTCTATATCCCAATCTATTTATGCGCTACATCATCCGAAAGAATTTTGCACCAGAGGAAGTCTGTTCAATCCTACCTTGCACATGCCACAAAAGTCGAAGAGACCAGTCTTCACGTTTTGCTTGCCAGTAATCCCCAGACCTACCCCATTAAGAGGTACTAACATACCTTTTACTGCCATCAACCCAGAAAGTTAACAGAAACTTCCAAATTTACTCAGTAGCTTGCCTTTACTGCTGCTACTGCCTACTTTAGAAAAAGGACAAAATAAAACCATCACGCTCATCACAGATGCAAACCTTTGTGTCCCATTACAGAATATCTTACCCATTTACACCCTCTGATGGGGTGGAACAACCTACTTCCACACACAAAATGCACGTCTTGCAAAGAATCGTTCCCGTGCCACAGACAAGTCTCTAAATACATCGACAATATGCTCTTTGAGGTTCAAGAACTTTCGGTACGACCTACTGATTCCAAGCAGCAAGAAAAAAAACCCCAAAACGTTAGGATGGCTAGCCTCGCATTTTTACTTTGTAGGTTAAATACCGACATAGGAAGAATTATTATCGGAATAGTCTGCCCCCGAACTGTACAATCTTTAATTTTCAGAAGGGTGGAGAAAGCCACGGTCTGAGCTCTAAATCAAAGAACGCTAACTCGGGACTAGAACAGAAAGTCTCCTCTGCTTGCGGCCAGAGAAACAGAAGAGGCCGAGCGGCGACCGGAGTCGCACGTTAAACAACAGAAGATGCCGCGCGACGATGGGCTAGGTGTTCGATGGCCAAGTAACCGGACACGGCCGAGCACCGCCCGCCACCGCCGAGGGCCGCTGGTCCCATCGGCCCCGCGAGGGGCCGGGGCAGCGCCCAAGGCCTGCACGGGGCACCCCGGGCCCGCCCGCCGTTCCCGGGCAGATACCCGGCGGGGCGGGACCGGCTCGCGCAGGCCCAGCGATCCCACGCTCTGTTTGGCGACCTCCACCCGCCACCACCGAGACCTGCGGGGCGCTCAGAGTCTCAGGCGGGCAGCGCTGCGCCGGCCGGCCCGGCCACAAGGCAGGAGGCGCCGGGCCCGCACGCCCACGGCCGCCAGTCCCGTCCCGTCCCATCGCAGGCGAGGGGCTCCAGCCCGGCCCAGCCCCGCTCCGCTCCCCGACCCCGGGGCCACCCGGCCCCACTCCCGGCCGGGCCTCACCGAGAGCCGCCGCCGCCGCGCGTGTCCCGGATCGAGGCCGCGCGAGTGACCCGGATGTTCCCGCTCCCCCTGCTTTGTCTCCACTCCGGAGTTTCCCTCCCTCTCGTTTTGGCGCGGAGCGCGCCACCGCTATTCTGTCCCTCGGCCCGACCCGTCTGTGCTCCTATCGTCACGCCTTACGCATCCTCGCGACACAGGACCCAGAGGTGCCCCCAACAATGCCTGAGTATGAAGCACAGGAAAAAATCCACGCGGGGTTATCCCAAAGCCGATCACTTCCTCGTGCCTCTCGCTTCCACCAGCTCCGGCGAAAAGCTGAGTTAATTTTTACCTCCGGCGCTGTGGGAGCCGCCTGCGACTCAAGAACGCCTGCTCCGTCGGCGGGCGCGCGCAGGTGTGGCGGGCCGCGCTCGAGCCGGGCCGAACCCCACCCACTGTGCCCAGCCGAGGCTGAGTGGAGGATGGCTCCTGGAGGCCTGCTCTGGAGGGGCTTTCGCAGCTGATGGGCAGGCGGAAGAGCCAATCAGGGCGCTGGGAGGTGGGGCGGAAGGCGGTCTTCAGTTTGGCTCCCGCCCGCGCTAGTTTCACTGACCTTTACGGGACTTGTGGACTGCTTTTTTTTTCCAATTGGTTTGTTTACTGGTTTGGTTTGGTTTGGTTTGGTTTCCTCGCCTTGGGGGGGAGGAGGGGTGGTGTTTGGGTTTCTAAGAACGCATTTTCAGTGGCAAGTAGAGTATGAATCACATTCTGTTCTTATCTTGAACTTGTCTTTCTTAATGAAACAGAAGAATATTTAGTCCTGAAACCTCTGCCTAGCTATGCCTTGTGCTGGTCTGTGTCAATGTTACTTGAACTATGTTCTATGTAGTATTAAAGTTCAAAATGGTTTCTTGGGAACTGTAGAATTGACTTTTTCAATAAATAATCACCTAGATTTCAATCAGCCCTAATCAAAATACATGCTGAAGATCACCCTAGCTAAGAAACCTTTCACCAGTAGCAAACGCCCATGGTAGACCAGGACAAACATATACTCCCCTGTGTAACTTCCCACACAATTCCAATGGCATTACAAAAAGCAGTGGAAACTCTTCAACACTCGGCTTACAGGATCTCTCTCATGAAATTGTACACATTACAGTCTCTGAGAATGTGACATACATATGGACTATGTGTTTCAAGACTTCAGCACACTGAAAGATGAACAGTACACTAAAAGGTCAATTTGCAGGATCATTTTCATCTTTCTGAAGTGAAACTTCCCACTGAAAGGAAAACTAGTGCCAAATGAACTCTAAATGTTATAAAAGATCCAAACAGGTTGCTAATGACTTACTCGTTTATGTCCCCTTTATAACCTGGTTTCTAGTTCAGGGTAGACACTTGTCCCTTTTATTCTCTCACTTTTCCTAACTGGAAATTCATACTACTCAATATTCATACTCAATATTCATACTACTTAAAGAATCAATAATTCTACACAAAAACCCACGTAAGATCCCAAGATTGTCCTTAAAACTAGAGACAACTGCAGTCTAAACTATAATGACGCAACATATATGTAGAGTAGGAATTTGAAAGTCATGCTGGTTGACTCTAAAGTGCAAATACTTTTGTAGAACAGTCTGATGAAAATACAGATGCACACATTGATTACTTAATTGCTGTAATTGCTGAACGTGATTACTACAGCAGTGTTTGTTCTTAGCACTTATTTTAGTAAAACTCAAATGCAATTAAATGCAGCAAATTAGTTTAGTAAAATAACACAATTTTACTGAAGTTGCTGAATATATACAGAAATAATAGAATGCGCTTTGCACTTAAAACTGATTAAACTGTTAAGATGAAATTCACCTCCTATGTCACTATACAGCCTTCAAGATTTTAAAAATCATAGGTCTTAGCTTCTCAAATTCTTACTAACAGTTTGGAAAATAAGAGCTGTCTGGTGGTCTTCGCAACACTAATACTCAATTATGAACATTTCTATATTTGTAGAGGACACAGCTGTCAAACTTCCCAGATAATTTCAACAACCTGTACTTGGTACTTAAATCATTTACTTCCTTCAGCCATTTCTATCCTTGACACTTGTTATATGTTTTCCTTATTACAAAGCATCAGTTTCCATTAGCTTAGTTTTTCAAATAAAGGAAGCATTATCAGTGGATTCTAGAATCTTAGATGTTGGGCAGGGTGATTTTTGAGTCATGCAAAAGAAAAGGTATGCAAAGTGGTTAGTTAAAACTTCTTCATGTGATTATATATCCATACAAGAGACAACTATTCCGTCCTATAATGATCAGCAAGTCATAGTGTCAACTATGCAACCGCAAAGGAAAACAATTTCTGAACTGGTATGTATCTGAATAAACCTAACTTTTTTGTGACAAACTCTTTGGGGCAGCAGTAAAGGATACATCTCCTTTACAAAGGAGAAAGTGTTAATGCTTTGAATCACTTTCAATCACAAATATGCAACTACATTTTACATCTGAAATGCTAAACTAGGAATTATCTGTGATATGACACTATTAATATCGTTTAGTGCATTTAGAAAAGACAGATGTAAGACATCACACTTTAAAAGGGAAAAACCAGGTTTATTCCATGCAGTTTACAATACACTAGTGTTATGAAAAGGAAGTTTAAAAATACCCACACACGTTTCATTTGTATGTTTGTTTTGAAAGTGATGGCTAACTGTAACCACCTTCAAATTATTTGGGAAGCCCTAGCAGATTTTTTTTCCAGGGAAATTTCCCTGAATTCAGTTTCTTGTCTGTGTCTGTGCTATGAGTTTTGGTTAATGCAAATGCATTAAAACCAAATCAAAACTCAAATTTTGCTGCAGTAAGAACACTTCAGAGATAATGAATTGGCACAAAAAAAAAGTATTATTGCTAATCCACTATCCAGGAAATAACATGTTGCAAGTACAACCACTTGGGTATAAGCACAAACAGCTGATGTACAACTAATTTTGAGACCAGTGATGTAGAGGAAAAGGAAAAAAAAAGAACATTTGTTGAACTGGGTAAGTGGGCCTAGAGAGTGCATAGGAAGTAGATTTTTCATAGCTAGGCTGAGGTGAGAATAAGGACAGAAGCAGGTGGAAAAAGCTGCCATTTGATACTTCTTCAGTTTGGTGATCTTGTTCCAGTTCCAGGTAGAGAGGTTGGCAACATTCCTTTTAAGAGTGCCTTGGCACTTACTTCATTCTAGCAAGTACACGTGAGCCAAGTTAATGTGAGTAAAGTTGTACATAAGCTTTTGGAAAATCTTCAAAAGTAACAAGAATCATGTACATAATAAATAAATTTACATTTCAGATGATGAGGCCTCAAAATCACAACGGGTCTTAGTTCCAAACTTAGGCTAAGCTTTCTAAGGCAAGGAGAGCACTCTTCCCCTTCCACTGACCCCCAAAGTAGCAAAATAACTTTTTAAAAAGTTTCTCTCATTATAGTAGTTATTAAGACATGACATCCTGAAGAGAACCATTTGATGCATCCAGAAAGCTATATTTGCAGTGGTATCTATTCACTGAACTTTTGAACTTTATGCCTTGGTAGACCTTGCTAAAGTAAAGGTCAACTAAGATGCAAAGAAATATTCTGTGACAATTTCCTGGGGCAGTACCTTCCTCAAAGCTTCTCTATCGCCAATGCTGTTCACAAAAGTTGTTAAATTTCAGCAAAGGAGAATAATAAAGTGGTGGGTAAGTGTACTGCCTTGTCTAGTGTGCTCTTATCCAATCTGGATACTGAAAATCTAAGCCATATAGGAACACTTACATCTGCAATTGGTTCAGCCACTTGTAAAAAAATATTTTAAGAGTCCATGAGTTGAAAGGAAAACAGACTAGTTGTTTTTTAAATGTTGTATGTCTTTGGAACCTCAAATTAGCCCTGGAAAGCATTTTAGCCCTTAGCATTTCTGCTCTGAAAATGGAAAGAGTTCCTTCTGACAGTCATTTAGGCAAACTGGACAATAAGATCTATTTAGCCCTTTAAAGCCTCTGTTCATTAAGAAGCCTTTAAAGAGAGCTCCTGATTTTTGTGAGACAAAAGAAAACTTATATGACACTGAGTTCAGAGAGCCTTCCACTTTTTTTTTAAACTGAATATTCATACAATTTAAAGCATCAATAATTCTACACAAAACCCCACGTAACATCCCAAGATTGTCCTTAAAACTGGGGATAACTGCAGTCTATAATGAAGTAACGGGCAGCATCCTCAGGCTTAAGTATTCCAAAATTTTTGTGTTAGAAAACACACTTCTCCAATGACCACTCAGGTTTTAACCCTACTGTCTTAGGATAACAGACACTGTTAAAGGCGTAACAAAATTTCATCTCTTTTCAACAACCCCACAGTTCAAGGGCTGATTGAAGAAGTTAATTTGAAAAACTTGTAACTTTTGATGTGGTGAGAGAATGAAATAGGAGAATGACACTTTCTGATTTTATCACATCTCAAGTGAACAAAGTTCCAGACTTCACCTTGAGGCTCTCTTTCATTTGACTTTGATCTTCCTCAAAAAGCCCAGGACAACTTCACTCTTCTGCCGGTACTTCCCAAGGAATGTATTCCAGTATACCTGAATAATTATATTCCAGATTCTATTTAATTCCACTGAATCAGATACTATTGCATGTTTGCACTCCAAGTTCATTTTTGTAATATTAATAAAAACTTGTAATGAATGTAATTTGCTGGTGGTAGCTCTCTACAGCTCAAAAAGAGACTGACAACTCTCAACAGCCTCAACAGACATTCACAGAATGGTGTTCTGTTATGAGAAGCACTTTTCTGATAACACTATCACTCTACTCAGCAAACTTGTTCCCTTGGTTGCATGCCTGTAATCAAGTTATTTTTTGTTTAATCTGCCAGAAGTTTTCATTTTTCTCCTGAAAAAAACCCCAACAAACCACCTTTCTCAGAAAAAGAGGAGACTGATTCAATTTTTGAATCTGCAGGAAATAATCCTGTTTCTAATCAATCATAACTGTGCATACTCATTACTAGAAATGGAGCTACACAGCTATTGTCTAAAGAAAAACTGAAAAAAAAAGAAGTCAGATGGATTAATCAAGCTTCATCTTTTAAGAAATATCTTTTTCAAGTGCTACAGTGCAAGATGCAAGGAGGAACTTTTATCATTACGAGAAATCTGAGTTTGAAAAAAACACAGTACATTTTCCAAATTTTATGAGTATATGATTCTGATGACAGAAACTTTAGTAAAGAATCAAGATAAGCTTCTAAATTCAATCAAGTCTTTGACACACAATTAAATTACTATGGGATAAAAAAACTGCAATTAACCATAATCCATGGAAATCCCACAGTAAGTAGTAAGTAGGACAAAATCCCAGGTAACCTTTGGGCTGGGAGCTGCTGAGTCAGAGTTTATGTTTGGACAGTTATTATGGACCATGTGACCATTCATGTATTTGAGGCTTCAGAATTACTTGTTCATTGCAGACAAACTCTGCAAACTTGCCCCTTGAAAAAGTCAAAAGCATGTAATATAAAAATGTCATCTCCAATAAAAGAAAATAGCCTCTGAGAAAAGGCCAACAATATGCTGTTTCCTAACTCAAAGCAAGAAATTTCTATAGCAAATTTGAACTTCTGTTTTTAAACAAGTTTTGCAAGAAGTTTGTCATGTAAATGCCTTTAAGGAATTTAGTTTCTTTCCCTTCCTGCTTTACTCCTTCTGCTATGATCTCTTCAAGCTCAGGATCTTAAGTTCTAACCTGGAATACTGTTCTGATTTAAGAATACAGGAGCTGTGTAAATACAGAGTTAAGTCAAAGGGGTTTGCAGTACACCTTTGCAGCCCCAGCCCTATAGTGAACCCCTCAGCTCTCCACAGTCACAGGCAATTCTCAGGTAGGTACTCTCCAAACAGCAGAAAAGGAATAAAGGACTCCAGTTTAAACTGTACAGGTACATTACTTCATCCTGCAAGATCTTAACAGATGAAGCAATGTTTACAAAACCTGGTGATGCAGATTGGAGTCTAATGCAATTACCTTGTTACTAACTTTATTTGAAACTGCAACAGTCAAACAAAAAGAAACAAAACTTATTTAGGAATAAATTCTTAATGCCTTGAAAAAAGCCGAAGATAGCATTTCTATCTATCTGAAATTCTCACATGATCACAAAAACTGAAACAATAATGACAATAACAAGAATAGGAAAATAGTTAGTTCAGGTGGTCTCAAACAACAGCATATTTAAAATGATTTACAAAGTACCTGCCTACTAAAGTTCTTTTTTCTTTCCTTCTTAAAATCTTTGTGAGGTATTGGAAACAAAGTGCAAAAAATTATTAAACACTCATTTCCCTAAAATTAGCTATGGCAGGAATACAATGTAAACTAGACTGCAGGTAATCTCATCATAAACACAAATTTTAAAACTGGAAATATTCCAGTGTAAAAAAAACCCCCATACTTTGAAAAACTCGCTCTTTTACATATTCTAAATTTGTTCAGTTTGCTCAGTTTGTTACTCATACTTTGCTGATGTCATTCAGGAAAATTTCATTTTATCAAATAGTCTGTCCTTTTTGGGTTAAATAAGAGAGGCAACAGAAATGCTGATTCAGAAGGATCACTGTAAAACTGGTATTTTAGGCATTAAAATCCACTTACATCAATGCTGAATTACTCTGTGGAGCACATCAAGAGAAAAACAAGTAACATGGTTGGCTGCAATTCCGTGAGCTGGGGAGCTCAGAGAATCTGGTGAAGTCATGCTGTTTAAAAACACATTGACTACTGCAGCAGAGGAAATGTTTTAATATGCAGTTAACACAGACAATTGTTATGCTTATTTTCAGATACACAAGATAATCTGTCACTATTTAGGGGAAATCTGTGTGCTCAATTTAAGCTGATAAGATATGGGTACCTAAAAAAGTATAAAAGTATAAACATTTCCCCCTACACAATTACAGTTTTAGTAAATTAAATTCAGTTTTAACTTCTTAAAAAAAGACAAAAATTTTATGTGTTGCAGAGGGGCCAGCATCTTCCTGTGCAGACCACATCCAAGTCACAAAATGCATTACAAATCCTTTCAAGCATTGGACACATGGACAAAACATTTAGCCCATTGCTTAACCTGCTTAGTAGAAATGTTTCTTACAAATTGTTTTGCCAAACTTTTATCAATGTGTAAGTCCTTTAAAGAAAAATTAAAAAACAAAAAGCAGACCCTGGGCATTTGAAAATCAGGCTTTTGTGTAAAGGATTACCTACAATATATGCATAAATTCTAAAATTACTAAGAATGAAAACTGCAATGTCTTCAGAATTTCAAACCATCCTGTAGCTTCTTGAAACTCCCTTCCACTGGTTCCATGAGTCAATGCAGCCAAGCTTTATACCGTCCATCTCATTCAGTGTTTTAAAGATGTGCTAAAGATTCTGCTCAAAACATATTCTATTAGAAAGCTCTGGTCTTGTGTATTAGCCTTCATCAAGGACAAACTAACAAAGCTGCACCACATTCTTTTCAAACACTGTTCTTAACTGCATAGTTGAAACTGTATAGAAAGAGAAGAGTTGATTACAGGTATCCTGAATATCCAAAGTAATCGGGTTTTTCAACTGGATGAGTTTATGTTCACACTAAGATTGATTTTAATCCTAGTCATAGAGACAGGGACCTAGGACTAGCCAGCCGTATTTCTGTAAAACCTTCGGCTCTAGAAAAATCTCTACCCTAATCCACACAGTTCAATGCTTATAGGCATTTTATAAAAGCACAAACACACATATGAGTATAAACAACTCCGAAGAAACAGAATGTTCAGTTGGTCATTTGAACTGAATTTTGATTCCCCTTTCAAGAATGTGACCAGGACTGGAGCATAACTTTTGCAGGAGACTGTTTTAACAGCGGGAACATCAAGAATAACTCAGATGAAGGCCATTTTCTCTGAGTTTAGTCTTCCCTTTGGATATTAAGATAAGCTATACATCCAGTCAGTATATATACCCTTCAGAGAAAACTTTTCTCTGTTGTGTAACTTTTACATGTGCTAGTTTCAGTTGATCTTCTAGGCTGTTATTACATAATAGATTATGTCACAGAGCCATAAGGAATGTGCATTATAATACAGTCAGCTGGGGCTGACACTGAGTCTAAAACAATGTATGCCCAAATACTTGCATTTGTGGGCTGTAACATTTATGTGTGTGTGTGTGTGTGTGTGTGTAGCACCAATTACATTGTCCTTTTAAGGTTTACAATGATTAGTAGGAAAATGTCTCCAAACTGATCAACATTGGGTCATCCAGCACCAGACATCAAGTGCTACATATCTCCGAGGAAAATATGAGTGCATGGTCATTTCTTTTCAAATGACCAGTGTCAATCAGCCAACAAGAGAGTACAACCATGCACTACAACCAAAACTTAACACACACTCCCACACCATCTATTCCCATTATGTAATCTTGCAATGCTTCCAGAAGTTGACACCAGCTTATAGGCAAATATGGTTGAACCCAGATCAACAGAAAATTGTCTAAATCAGATTTTTTCTTTTGCAGCTGAGCCTCTTCAGTGTGACAATCCACTGCATCTTCGAATAAAAGAAAAAAAATTGTCACCGTTCAATACTGTCTTCACATTCTGGAACCTCGTTCTTGCAAAATCTGAAATAGACCAATAAAAATTCTATAAATGAAAATTAGCTCACTGTCATTCCTAAAGCATGGAGATCAAAGAGCAACATAATGACTATTTTAAATAACCAGTAATGTGTCAGGGATCTGGTTCAAGGACATTCCTGGGGTCTGTGCTTTAAAGCTGAAAAAAGATGGATTGATACGTACAATGTCTACTATCAAATACCATTAAAACAGAGGAATTGAGTATTATTAATATAAATAATTAATACACTAATAAGACTTAAGAGTTGGCAATTGTAAAAAGTAAGCCATTGCACCTCAACCTAGTCCGGAAGATCCTGAGGTCCTATGTGGTAAATTAACCTGGGTATTTTACTAGAAACTGAATTTAATCTTCATTTTTCCTGTTGCAGTAAAATGTCCTTTACTTTCTGACATTTCAGATATAAATTGTGTTCCATAAATTAGTACTGAAAACATGAACTAGCAAATCAAAATGTGCAGAAATGGCACACTGGGTGCAATGATGCAAGAAGTTTTTAAAGGCCAAGTATATCCTGGGAAGATTTAAATCAACAACACCCATTCTACTTCCAGTTGGACTATTTTTTCTCCTTTTCTGTTTCAGTTTTTTTTTTGGCTCCTCCAGAGAGGAAAGGATCCAAGTCTTAGGACTGACTGTTCAAGCAACGCTACTTTAATGTTGCTGCTCTAAACTGAATCACAACCAGCAATAATGGTCAACTCTCAGGCTGTGTAGTACTCCCAACTGTCAGCAGGCTGTAGAACCAGTCATGACAAAAGGCAAACAAAGCATTAAGCAAAGCTTCAAACGTACTGAGCACAAGTACTTAAGAATGTTAATATGTAAGTAAAAGTCTTATGATACTTCATTTTCTTTTGCTTCTTGATAGTTTTCTTAGTATTGTGAAGGGCTCTTGATTTCAAAATCTGAAAGAAAGCAAAGGACCGATCCCTGGACAACGGCAGAGCTGCCTTCAAGATGAATTTCCTTCTATGATGATCTTTGTGTGGCCTGATGTTACAACATTCAGCAGCACGTTTCAGCCCACAGAATCTGCCAGCACACACAAACACTTCAATCTTGTAGGGTAAAGGCTGGCAGTCACTTAATACAGCACAACAGTTTAAGTATGGTTTTAAATTTTAAAAGTCTAGGTATTTGGTTTCCTTGTAATATTGTTAAAATGGCTATTATGGCTTTCATAGTGACTGAAGTAAAGCAAGGTCTCACCTGCTTCGCACAACTCCATGGGATTTTTTAAGGGCTGGAGTTCATAAAAAACCCATTACCATTTGTGTAGCTCAGGGACAGTTCAGTGGCAGTGTGGTATTAGCTCGAAATAAAAAAAAAAATCCACTTCATCTCTTGCTCACCTGGATCTAGCTTTGTGCATACAAAGTTTTTTTTCATTTCAAATTCAGCATTATTGTTTTGAAGTTATGAAGCCAGATGTCAGTGCAACTACTTTGAAAAATTTCCAGTATAGAGAAAGACATTTTCCACCAGCCATGACATGCTTTAAGATATATTTTAGAAGCAAACACTACTTATTTCATGAAGATAATTTACTATGTGTACTAAGCAAAAAGCTTTTCACATGAATCTGCAGGAAAGATGTAAGTGAATTCTGTGGGGAAAAAACAGGCTCTGTAAATTACTCAGAAACTGCTTGTGTAATACATGCAAAAAAACCTTACAGAAGACGGTGACACTGATAACAACTCATGGTATTACAGTGTCATTATAGCTTCCATACAATGACCTGGATGAAGGCTTGAAGCCAAAATTCACAAACTGAGTTTTACTGAAAGGTGGTGAAATATATCAGGAGTAGACATCATAAATGCTTCATACTTAAACTCCTTCCCCAAGTATTTGCTGTTGGTCAGAGCGGAGAACAAAGTGCTGGAGCAGACGCCCACAACAGAGGATAACAGTCTGACCCAGCAAATGGAGTCAGTAAGGGAAATCATATCCAACAGAGAGAAAAATATGGCTGAAACAAATACCTGTGCAACTAGAAAATTAATACTGGATCTATTAATTTTGTTAATTTTTCCAATTTAATATGAAGTATTTGAGTTCATTTTTTCCTAGAAGAGTACCTGCAAGATTAATACACTTAGAACTATTTTCTGTAGCATGAGGAACACATGCAATAAGACAAACCTGAGCCAGAACTGGACACTGAACTTTGCACACTTTACTGAGCCAGTAATCCCAACATAAAGCAGAAAATTCTATTCCATCAGGCAATATTTTAACACACTTTTCTCGGTACTTCTTCTGTAACCTTTACCTCTACTGAAGGGGAAATCATAGAACCACAGAGTGGGTTGGGTTGGAAGGGATCTTAAAGATCATCTCATTAAACCCCTGCCATGGGCGCGGACACCTTCCACTGTCCCAGGTTTCTCCAAGCCCCATCCAACCTGGCCTTGGTCACTTCCAGCAATGGAGCAGCCACAGCTTCTCTGGACAACCTGTGCCAGTGTCTCACTACCTTAATGATAAAGAATATGCTCATCATTATATCCAATCTAAAGCTAGCCTCTTTCAGTTTAAAAACCTCACTCCTTGTCCTGTCACCATGAGCTCTGGTAAAGAGTCTTTTTCCATCTTTCTCATAAGGCTTTTTAAGTATTGGAAATGCAGTAACATCGGCCCTGGGGCTCTCTTCTCCAGGCCTAACAATCCCAACTGTCTCAGCCTGTCTTCACAGGAGAGATGTTCCAGCCCACAGGCCATTGTCTCTCCTCTGGACTCACTCTCACAGGTCTTTCTTGTACTAGGAATCCCAGAGATGGATGCAGCATTCCAGAGGGGTTTTTGTGAGAGCAGAGTTCCCCTCAGCCTGCTGCCCATGCTTCTTTTGTTGCAGTCCTGTATAGCTGGCTTTCTAGTCTGCAAGTATTGCTGGCTCATAGTCAGGTTTTCACCCACCAGTATCCCCAAGTCTTCTGCAATGCTGCAGTAAATCCATCTATCACCCAGTCTGTACTGATATTGGGGACTGTCCCAACCCTAGTACAGATCTGCTGTATAGAGAATTTTCCTTACTTTTTGTATTTCAGTTCTATTTTCCCTACAGGTGCTCCAGATCCATAGACGGCTTATAAATTTTAAACAATGCTGAATGAACTCTTATATTATAGGGGCCTGAGTGTGATTGCTTCTTAGGGAAGCAGAACATGAAAACTACTTCTTCCCACTCAAAACAAAGCTGCTGCTGCTAAGTGTTTTAAGGACTGTTTGCCTGTCAGGCAGCTTAAGAATATTACATTCAATTACAGGAGAGTGCCAGTTTACTTTGTTTCAGTAAAGCTTCAGATTTGATCCATTCCTTTCAGCCATTCTTGAAGACCTGGCAAAAGGCCTTACTCTACCCTAGCAGTAGCTTCTGTCAGCATCATTTCAGAAAATAATGTAGGTTCTTCTTCAGCCATCTGCAGCAACTTCATAGAATCACAGCACATCCTGAGTTGGAAGGAACCCACAAGGGTCATTAAGTGATGATCCTGACCTCGCACAAGACAACCTCAAGAATCACACCATGTGCCCGAGAGCATTGTCCAAACTTCAGAGATAAGTGAAAGGCTGCTTTACAGCTAAAAAGTTTGGGTGTATAGGTGAGAAGCTGAAGTTTAATCTCATGCAATGGTAAGTATCTTCAATTTATACAGGCTCAAGTGACCAACCACACCATGCCACTGAGCACTCAATGGTATGTTATCTCCTAGAAACTAGAGCAGAATAAATATGAGCGGTACTTAAAGACACGTTAGGAGAAGTGCCTAAGTAGTTTTTTCAGATGTAGCTTTTGCTTTGCTCTTCCACTTGTGACTTTTAATGTAACTTGATCTTCAATCAGACGTCAAACTACAGTGGAAAGGATCCCTCCCCAGAGTTGTTTCCTGTGATAAATTCAACTGTAGGACCCAGATCACACTATTTACTTATATTTGCCACATCTTAACTAAAAAAAATCCCTAGTTTCAAAATTATCAGGTAAGACCACCTTTGGACTATGCTGCACTTCAATCAAGTTTGTTAAATTATTGCCAAATCAGACATTTACTGAAAATGCATATGGTAAGTTTGTATCAGATCCCTCTACATGTAAAAAACCCATTTGACAGAAAATCTGGTAGACATAAAATCAGAATGAAAAGCAATTCTGGCCCTAGAATCTACATGAAGAATTTTCTTTCTCAGCAAAGCTTTAAAGGAGCTACTCAAAATACAGTTTATAAAAGCAACACTAATTATTCTGCCAAAGAAGCAATATCCGGAACAGGAATTCTATCTTTGCTAACCATGCCACAACTATAATCACAAACACACACACACCACCAGGACTAGCCGAAGGACAGCACCAGTAGGGGTGGGAATTGGATGGGGCAGAAAAGCATCTGGTTAAAATCCTAGGGCAGCTAGTGCTCACCATGACATTTACACTTAATCTGAGTCATTCATATCGTAATCCGTTTCTTCATCCTCACTCTGAGTGTCATGCAGCATGCAGCACGTATAGAAGAAGCAAGGGAAAAGAAGAGATTGCAAGTGAGTCAGAGCTGCAACAAAGTACAATCCACTTACACCTGAAACATCTGGCAATGACATTTATTCACTTTTACCTGGGACCTCCACTCCTTGTATAAAAAAGTATGACAGCTGACCATTTCAAGAAGGAATCTAACAGATTTCATTACAATTTCCTCTTCCAAATATCCTGAAGTCAGCAGACAGAAGCCAATAGTCAGGTCAACAAAGTGGTATGAAAGAGAAGAATGCTTGTGGGAATACAAGCTATCTTTCAGTTGTGCCATGGCTACCAGTAAAAGCCACTGGAATCACATAAGATGAATTTCCTTTGCCTAGGTGTATTAGAAGGTTACACAGAAGTCATCTACTAACTTACTATGCTGACTGTTAACTAACAAAAGAAAACACAAGAAAAAAGCTCCTAAGAAGGAATGAAGGTGAAGCTTGATTAGATGGCTATCAGAAGATACCTTCTCCTATTCTGAAAATCCAGGACTATTAACTAAAACTGAAGTGCTTGTCAATAAAAATTACATACTGGCAGGTTTTTTTTCTCTAACTCATTTTGCTGTAAAAGTAATGAGGACTTTCTTATGGCATCTAAAAGTCAGTCCCAGTACCTGAACATATCATTCTGTACACAACAGTGGATACCAGAGTTTCAATCATATGAACTTCACGAAGACCAACTCAGACACTACTGAGACTAGAGGATAATACTTGCTAAGAGGGAACTATGGAGATAACAGCTCCCAAAGTCAAGATTCCCGAAAACAGCTGTCAGAAACCTTTCAAGAAAAAAAAATAAATTCTTCTTCCTTTTTTTTCCCAGTCACAACATATACCTATATACAAAAAAACCTTAGAAACATAATATATAAAAGAATTATTCTTCAAGTATTGCCTATTAATTGCTAGCAACAGCTTAGCTCTTCCAGGACAAAAGGAGTGAATGTTTGTATCTCCAACCAAAATTATCAGTAATTCCTATTCATCACAGTGGTCAAATGATGCTCTGCTCTCATCTCTGAAACAATGACCAAGCAGCACATCAATGGAGAGGCCTCTCTCAGCGCCACTCAATTTACACAGTTGTAATGCAGCCTGAACTAGCTTTTGTTTTTTGTCTTTAACACTTGCATTTGATCCATATTTTCTCTTACATTAAGGATGCAACATAACTCTGGCAACTTCTGAAATTACCTGAAGATGCACTACCATTCCTTATGAAGATGTTTATTAGGCTCTAAAATTCCACATTTTATTCCAGGTAGGTATCTCAGCCCTAAATTATTACCAGACACCTCTAACATGTCAATGTTCAAAGTCTTCTTCAAGCATCTTGGCAAAAGCAGACCTCAACTAGGGTTTTGAAAGAATGAGACACGGCTTACCCAGTTTCACTGTTTACTCCTGACTACAGTAATCCTTTACAACTCTTTGCAACTTTTATCTCAACAGTGACGAACATAAATTACTAATTTCACTAGGAATCCACCATACAGCTTGGAGTATTTTTATAGTGCAAATTATAAAAATTACTCCATATGTATAGCTGCATAAGCATGTTACAAAGCAGAGAAAGTAATGAAGTTTTATCTATTTGAGGCCTCAGCACCAAGACTCAGATCCATTCTTAGCATTATTTCAAAATCAATTTCTTTGAAGGTGATTCTTGAAAAAGCAAGCTTTGATGTTTTACCAATTATTTTCCATCTACATAAGCTAAATCAAAAGCCTTTAGGCCAACTACAGGAGTTTCCAGTTTGTCTGTAGTCATCTCCTCATACAAAGCAGCAATACAATGATAAAACCTGTCCACTATGCATGACACTGAATACACTTACATTACAGAACTGCTCTGCCTTATGGCTAGTCAGCTGTGGTTTTACGTTTTCCATTTTATAAATTCTGAAATACAACTGAGTAAAACGTTAAGATACTGTGCCCATTACAATCTTTTTGTAAAGTTGGTTACAGAAAGTAAACTTGGTAGAACCCTGAAAACATTAACAAGTGCCCTCATTTTATAACATATTGCACATGACTGTTTACAGAGATAGCATCTTACAAGTTCCATTCTTGACAGTAAGATTTCTTCAGGTGAAGTCAAGCAAGAAAAACTGTTTTTAACTGAACCAATGTCATTCAAATGTGTAAGAAACAAAACCTAGATTCTCAGATGTAAAGAGCAAATATCTGCCAATACCTGAAAAAAAAACCAGGTACTGAAAAAGTACAGAGTGTTGTATTTAAATAATTCAGGCATGCATAACAAATGCATGCTGACTGTACCATTTACAGTCCCTCATACAATGGACAGGGAATCATTATTAGTCTTGAAAAAAGGACAATTAAATAATGGTCCAGAACAGGGGTAGATCTATCATGACTTGTGAAGCCCACCCAATTCAACACCATTTCCTTAGTCCAGTGCCTAAGAACTCACCTTTGCTTTTTCACTGGGTTCACTGGTTGTGCCATAAGGAGTGTTATGCAATTCCTTTGAGACAACACATAGAAATTCAGCCTGATCTTCATTGCCATAGTTATAGGAAGAACCAATACTGACCAGCTGAAAGATGAAAAAAAAAAAATCAATTATATTTCCACATGAAACAAATTCCATGAAGTCTCATGATTAGTACAAACACTCTTCTCTTCAGACTGTATGTTGTGCCTGAAGCATAATTCTCCACTTCCAATGCAAATACGTTTTGATGCTGACAAATACACTGACGATACACACTCTGATGATAAGATAAACACAGCTTTTTTTAAACAGTTACAGAATTAATGATTTACGGTTATAATTATCCTGTGAAAGAAAAGGCTGTGGAGGCAGGCCAGTGGAGAAGTAGCCTGTTCCCTATTTCTGTTATTTACTGGAAACCTTCCTATCCTCCAAAGTCAATTTTTAAAGTTTGTGTGTGGTATCTTAACGTGGCATGATTTAACATGTAAATGGCTGCATGCAGGAACCTCTTTAGCCTGAAGGGATACCCATCACTATATCCAGACTAATGGTATTTCTATCAAAACATATTTTGACTGAACAAACACAATATTTGCATCTGATTAGAAAACACCAAGACACAATATAGCGAGACATCAAGATTAACATCTGAAATTCATACATACTGCTACAAGGAAGCTAATTAAGGAAGCGCTACAAGCAGAAGCAATGTATAATGAAATGTGACATATTTACAAGTTTCCAGAGTCTCTATATTGAATGATAAATGACAATTTACTGAGAAAGAAGAATATACTCAACATCAGTACTACTTCTGATGCAGCACGTTTATCAAATGGCAGAAATTGTCTTACCTTACACACAATACACTTACCTAATGCTAGAAGCTTTACATAGCCTGCCTTTTAAGCCAGATTCAATTCAGAGGTATCTGGTTCATTTATTTTAAAGTTTTATTTCAAAAGCACAAGATAATGTGTGATCTACAAGATAATGTCAGATCTGCTGACACAGATCAAAGTCCTAAAAATCAACCTGTTGCACAGATACACTATATAAATTTGTCACTACCCAAACTATATTGAATCTATCTACCAAATCACCCCACACATACAGTAAGACTGCCCTATTCCTCAATCTCTACTATACCATTAATGTGCTCTAGAAATGGCTACATAGAAAAGGCCTAGCATATTTCTTTAGAGCAACAGCACCTAAAACACTGTAGTTATCTCTGTAAAGACAAATAGGGTAGTACCATTAGTCTAGCAGAACACCAAAGAGAGTAAAGGATCTGTTAAAGCATGAAAGATGAAGACGAAATCCTGATCCAGAGTTTGTACTTAAGGGATAAAATAATTCTCCCAACAAAAACTGAAGTTAGACCAAGGTTAACAGCAGCTTCTATATAGCACTGTCAGAAGAAAGCAAAGCCTCACTGTACTTTCTAAGGAGAGCAGAGAGATGTTCAGATGTTCCTGCACTGCAGTAAGACAGCCAAGCAAGCACTTCCACAGATGGACAGAGCCAATGTCTACAAAGAGCAGCAGGCAGTGTGTCTGCATAATGAATCAACTTGATGCCAGGCCTAGGCAATGTGAAAGTTTTTGGAGCCTGATGATATTACAGCATACAAGGCGCAGCCTTCCATGAGCAGTACTGGCCATCAAAATTCATCACACTCAATTTACGTACTTTAACTACACTGAGTGTGATCACCAGAAACCTTCCCTCCCTCCTCCTCTTCTAACATCACTTTAGTTCTGCAAAATATATACATAGTCAGTAATGAACACAGGCTGATCAAAAATTAATGTGTTAAAGACATTTTTTCAACCAAAACTATGTAATGAAGTTACAAATACCCACGTTTTTTAGAAGCACCAATGCATGTAAAGACACCATTTACCTTGAGATGTTAAGTCAGCTAATCTTTCACAATGAATACTCTGCAGTCTGCACCACAACGTATTTGTGTAATATAGAATCAGAAAACCCATGGAGCATCTAGTTTCTTAGTTGCACAAGATGGACTAAGAAAGTCTACTGAAAAGCTGGAAAATCAACCCAAATTCACTTCATATATTGAGATGATTTGTTGATTGCCTTCCCTATCAACAAAAATTTTCAGAAAAAAATAGCAGCAAAGTTGGTTTTAAACCCAACAAAGCGGTATAAAGTTTACACTATACATAATATAGCAATTACAAACCATTTAGTACAAATACAGTAATTGCTTCAATTATAAAGGTAAAAGGTAGGACATTAAACAGTATTTTTAACCCACTTAAAGGCTAGAAAACATTTAGAAAGTTTGCATACATATTTAAATAAAGCCATGCAAAATTCACCTTCTCTGAAGAGAAGTTTGAAGAATAAAATTCAAGCATACAACTTAATTAGTATACAGTTGACTCTTCTCGCAAAATGGCAACAACTCGGTATCAGGTAAGCTATGATAACTACTAGAAGGAAAAATACTTCTTTACTTATTGACACTCTAAAGAAATAAATTACCTCTCTGAAAGTAGATACCGCACAAGACCCAAACATCAGCCAAATCATCAATCCTGTTTCAACCATGTTGACAGGTCCTCAGTTGATAGCTACTAACAAATGCTCCATAATCCAACCACGTAAGTTAACCTTTTGCACGTAAGTCTTTTTACAAGACATGGCAGATTGAATACTTTTAGCCAGTTGGATAGGACTATCAATTTAGCGGACTGCAAAACATCTAATGACTTTTTGCCATACTGATCAGTTGATAAAGTCGCTTTTGCAGAATTAGACCCAAGTTCCTCAAAACTCCAACTCACGATACTCTCATAAGCCATTTCATATGTGTGCACCTAAAAATGTATAATTTGCATGGTAGCAACTGCATGCTAGAAATTTCATTGTAGCTTTCTGAAATGCATCAACAACAAGGTTGATGGCAGAAAAAGAAGCAATGGAAAATGACTGCAGATTAGAACTGAACTGTTCTCAGGAACTGAGATCAGAAATAAAGCAATGTTTTATCACTCCTACTCCAAAAGTCACTTCATTATTCCCAGTACTGGTGACAACACTTTAAGAAGGATGGTGATAAACTGGAAGACCCCCCCCTGCCATGTCTGTCTGCCCCCACACTACCACCCTCATCCCACCCCCTAAAAGAAGCCACAACAGATCAGAGTAATCTGAGGTACGAAAAACAGGCCAAAGGATTTCAGATTATCCAAGCTACTGTTTCTCAGACTTTCTGAAAGGACAAACTGTTTTTGCTTCATGTGGCTTAAATGACCAAGAACTTAAGGGAGGATAAAAAAAACATGTTGAAACTGTAAATTCCTTAGATTTGTACATTTATATATATATATGTGTGTGTGTGTGTGTGTGTACGTATACATGCATATACCTATTTCTCTGCACTGGTTTATTCCTTCCATGACTTGTTTCATTACACTCCTTACTAAAGCACTGTGATCCTGTTTAAGCATCCCTGTGATCCCCAACAGTGTCAGAACTGAGCATAGGAAAATGCCAATGCTACTTATAACAGAAAATTCATTAGATAGGGATCCATAACCATTTGCATGGAATAAGGGTGATGGTACTAGTAGGCTGTCAGCCTACAGCTAAAAAAAGGCAGGAATGAAAAGCAGGATTACTTTTATTACTATTAAATCAAGAGAAATATAGTTATCGCTTGATGTGCCAATAGAGGTCACAATTTTCCTGAAAAGACAAAGAAATCCCAACAAGGAATTTCCTGTCTCACAATAAGGAACCTCATTTTTGAAGTGAACTAGTCTCATGCCTAATTGATCTGAGACAGATCTCAAAACCAGACACATTTCAGTAACATGCCTATCCAGATTTGCTGTATTGGTTTTATAATATTGATTCAAAATCTATATAGTACATTTACCAGACAAATCAGCAATAGTATTGCCATCTCAGATAACCACTCCAGCTTGCACAAACAGAGTCCAGTCGTCTTCTTCCTCTTCTTGTTCTTCTTCTTCCTCTGCTTACCACTGGAGCTACTCATATTAACTAACTCTTCTACTTCACCACTAGTAATTTCCTTCTCTATTTTGTGATGGTCTGATTCTCAAAACCAAGTAAATTCTGTAACAATTATTCTCCAATTCTATTTTAAATATTCTTGTACTTTTCAATATTAGTGCTTCTATTTCAGATGTGGTGAACTTCTTGTACACTAGAAAGCTTGAAAAAACTGTCTTTTTTAAAAATTATACTATCAGCTAATAAAGAAAATCCTCCACTCAGTTTTTTTTACAGAATCAAGTTGTATGAATCTAAGAATGGACTCTATGCCTTTTAGACATATAATGCATTTGTTCTGCCTTCCCAAAGGATTTGCAAAAGGTTATGAAGATACACACACATCAGCTCTTAAAACTCAGCACTGATGACTGACACCAGGCCTCAAAGAATACTTATTTCAGGTCTCTTAATGCAATAGTCAGACTTCAAAGCTTCATTTTTCCAAATTATAATTTTTATTTTATTTTATACCTGCATCAATTTCTTCACTGCCTTCCCCACCTTCCATTTGATAATGCTAACTTTTACTTTGAGCCATGTAGGACATGAACACATGAATAACATCATGTTGCCTGTACCCTAACACATCCCTAACAAGCCACAATTCTTCCTCTGTTGCCGGAAGTCTGAAAACCACACATTTCACATTCCAAATGTTACCTATAGAACTGCAAGAAACAGACAGTGCTTGGTACATTGAAAGCAGATTCTGGAACAAAGCTGGGTAACAGTCCAGGTTTCAAATCTAGAATTGCATGATTAAGTGTCCATACATAGTTATAGGCAAAGCTTTGTGTTTATTAAGCCATTTCATTATCACGTTATCTTCATAATGTTATACTCATCTTTCATTCTAAATAACTATACATGTTGCAAGAAAAAGAGCAAGTACTCCAGGCATTTTATTGATGAAAAAAACGACAGAGCACCAGCTTCCCAAATCAATTCACATACAACACATCAAAATGCAGCACAGATATGTAAAGAACTGGAAACTGCCTCCAGCGTTTTTGAGAGCAAAAAATCCTTCCCAAACTCATGAATATTCGGAAGTAACACAGCAATCAAAAAAGCAGAACAAGGGGAGAAGGAAGGATAAAAAAAAAAAAAAAAAGAGAGAAAATGAATGAAGCTAGGATTCTCCATTTGGATTTCAAGAAAATTTCCCAGGATGGAAAAAACCCCCAAAACAACAAAACAATAAAGCCAAGGAAACACACACGATGTTTTTTCAACTTGACACAAGATTTAAAACTGTTCATATTGTTCTCCCCTCACTCTTCTATATTTTACTTACAAAAAACTCCTGTTATTCATTATTCCAGTTTAAACATATCTCATCCACCTAAAAAATACAGTCAAGTTCTGAGTTACCAGAAATAAAAGGTTCAAACTCACAACTTAATTTTGGTGGATGAAATAATCATTGTTCCAGTTTACCAGAAATGTCCCCTTCTGAATCCAGATGTATTTTTAGGGCTCCCTAGGTTTGAATTGTACCTCTTACTTAACAAGTATGGATCAAAGGCTGTTAACTTTGGAGGAAAATTTAAGGAAAAGAAGTTATCTACTGAGGAGGTAAGAACTCTTCTTAAGAAAAACCTTTAACTAAATAACCAAGGGATTTTTGTTTGGTTGTTTTTCTATTATTTTTACAATGTGGACATTCATAATGTGTAATGAAATATCATGAATATAAATAAAAGCCAGTCACAAATACACACAAACTACTATGTGCTGTACATCCAGAAAAAAAGTGGGATGATTTGAAAGCAGCAGAAACGCAAGGAGGCCAAGCATATCAGTGTGAGGGCAAAAAGAATGGTGTGACACACCTCACTGCAGCATTTCTGGAAGCATCTCTCTTCCCCTTTCACTTCCCGTGACACTATCAGCAGAAACTCTGACTGCTGAGCCCGGCCACAGCTGTACTGGGAACCTATACTGACAAGCTGAAATAACCAATCAAAGCAAAACACAAAAAGAAACCTTTGTAAAGCTGAAGCACATACCATTATCCAAATTGTACAAGTAACAGATGAGCTCAAACGTTCAGGTAACATCTGCCTGCCACTAGAAAAAGTTGCTATCAAGCTACAACTTTCATTTCAACGTAAAATTTACTGAGGCAGTTGCAAAGCCCTTTCTAATTTAAAGGGAATAAGAGTTACTGATAAGAAGACAGAAAACACCCCATATAACTGTGTTGTAGCCAACTACTCTGAAAAACAAAGTTTGGTGCAATATGAAAGTGAGCATTATTTTCCTGTCATACACTGACAAGTGGAGAAGGTAACATGGATATAAGACTGCAAGGTGTTATGTAAAGCAATATATAAAGTCAGCCTGGGTATTAAAGAACTCCGTCTTGTTCCAAATACTGATAAAATACAGCTAAGGAAACATAAGAAGTCAACAAGAGGGAAAAAGGTTGAGTGGCCTAGATTAGTTTTAGAAGGAGTAATTTACAGAAGATCCAAGAAAATAACTGGAATGTAAAAAATTGTCTTGTTCCAATAAAAATCACTACCAAGAACACTAGGCCAAATGTCTAATAATTTAAAGTTCAACCTCAGCTAAATTTCTCAACCTCTTATTACAAAACGTATTTTACCTTAATAACACATGGCAATTCCTAGCCCATCTAAATTAAAGCATAGCCTGTCAGTGCACTTGAGAGAGATCAGAACTTTAAATTAAGTGTGAAGAATTAGACAACAATTGCCTATTCTGAGTAAACTGGAGATTATGACAGATGAAAAGGCCCATGAATAATAAACTGATTTACATCCTGCTATTGTATGTGAGTAATTTTGATGACAGCAGTTAAATACCATCCTCCTCATACAGTGAACATATTTAAGACCGCATTATGGTGACAGGTTATGTTAAACATTAACATTTACATGACCAACACTGCTGCTGTCTAAAGTCTTTGTATTTAGCCATTTTGTATAGCCCACGTTTTTTATTCTGCTGTATTGCCAAAATACTGTTTTTTTCTGATTGCCTAAAGAGGTAACAATAGAAGCTAAAAAATAACCCACTGAAATCACAAAAGTGGGGCAGCATAATTTTTGGTAATAGACTTTGGACTGGGACTAATGCAAAATTGCACTGTTCTAGCAGAGCTTTCACATGTGTTCTTTGGAAAAGGGCATCAATACATCTGTGTAAGTGCAACAACAGTTCAGCATCTTCCACTCCTATTCAATAACGATATCCAATCATATTTAACAATAAAATTTTGAAATGCTAAGCGTAAAAAAATATTTCTTTCAAAACCAACCACTTGAACACGTTATATGCGGCTCAGAGCACAAAGACTCTCAATATGTAAGAATATCACTCCTCTGAAAAAGCTGATGATTCCATCTTTTTTCACATACACAGCATAGTAGGTACTGCCCCCAAAGACTGCTTCTTGAAAGAAAGCATGCTGCTGAGCAACATGGGCTCAGAAAAAAGTAACAGAAATGCTACAGTGTTTGAAGATATTAACAATAAAACTGTTTATGCACAATATTCTAATCCTGTTTCAAGTGAATGACATCTGCTACGAGCAGGTCTGCAGTACAAAGGAGGGAATGGCCTAGTGTGAGGTAATGAGATGCTAAATATTATGAGATCATACAGCTGTTGTGTTTATCTACTTCAAACTATGTGTCTAAAAGCGTACAACAGGGGAGAGGGAGGAAGTAGGGAGAAAGCTGGATGAAACAAGAAAACCACTGGATTCTTCCAGTTCTAAGAGAGACTATAATAGGTCTTTCAGCAGTTGCACTGTCCAAGCAGTATTACTCCCAAATGCAATATCCCCAAAGGGTTTAGGATAGGTAAAAGACATGGTGTCATTTAATCTGCTAAAAAGTAAAGGAGCTCTATTTGGGATGAAAGATGGTTTCTCATGACAAAGATGAATGTTGAAAAACCTTTTTCAATGTGCTGGCCAAAAAACAGTCATGTGCACTAAGCGAGAGTTTTTTTCAGGGACTTAAACAACATTTAGCTCCTGGCACAGAAAACAGATCTGGTAATACTTGAAGCGAAGTACTGAAGCATAAGAAGCTTTCTCTGCGCCGGTTTAGTCTATTTGCTCATGGCTGTCTCCATGTCACTAGCACCTTCCCCATTTTATCAAATATAAACAAAATGTTCTCTTTTACCTTTGTGTCATGAACGTTTTTTAAATGTTGCTTTGTTGTGTTATTAGAGTGAGACTGAACAGGATAATGGGCTCACGCTTATTTCAATTTCTCCTATAGTAGGCATCAGACGCTGAAAAAGGTGCTAGCAGATGAACACTTATGTTTCAGAGTCAACAGATGCATTGCTCCAATGCAGTTTAAATATTCTGCTGGATTAGGAATGTGAAGGGTGAATAAGCTGTATAGTTAATTTCTTACTTACAGAGATTATCAAAGATTATCAAAGATTATCAAAGATTATCAAAGATTATCAAAGATTATCAAAGATCTTGCGATTTTACAGTGTGTTCTTGAATGTACACACACAGCTATTTTTATGCACTGCAAAGAACAAAAACATTCACATAGCTCACAGCTATCAAGCTTCACATCCAGACAGTTAAGTTCACCCTCCTTTGTGGACCAGTTTTTTTTGAAGAACCACTCTTTGGGCCTGGCAAACATTTATCTCCCAAGCTCACCTCTTTTACCCAGAGCTCTTCTTATCTAACCTACCATTCATATAAACTTGTATTGGTTAATTCTGGTTGATTCACCCTTCAACTGCTCATGTGTAGACACTGAAGAATTACATTTCAGACATGTTGCAGATGTTTTTATAGAAAGTCAGCAAAATTTACCTCCTGGAAAGCTACTTTTTTTTTTTTTTCTATGATAAATGCAAACACAAACATCACATTTAACTTAGCTGCGTATGTTTATCCAAATTCTGAAAACGACTGAATTAAAAAAGATGCATGGAATTTAATTTATATTCCTCTTTCACAAAACTCATTTTTTAGAAGATGATGTAACTATACCCCATATGAACTTTTTTACCTGTTCAAATTTCCAGCCATCGGACATTGTGGAAACCATTTGAGTGAGTTCTTCTTCCTGACACTGCAGCACTCTGTACACATGTTTGACTGGCACCTTCAAGAAGAAATAGAAGAAGATGCTCAATAGGGCATGGAATTCACTATGTTTGTGACTTGTCTGAAGTTGCCCTTACTCTCTAGAAATGGTAAGCAACACCACTTTGAACCCATCCAGAACAATGAATAATTAGGACCATTTTAGCTGAGACCTATAGTAAATGCTATCAGAGCAACCCTGTGATCCCACAACCTGGCTTCAAGAGAAATTTGGCAACATGAGTTTGTAATATCTCCATGAAGACTCAGTTACCAGGGAAGCCTGAATAGCAGAGTTAAAGAACAAACTGTATCATATTCACTTTCATGGAGAATATGAGCTGCTATGAGAAGAGGCAACCTTCTCAATCACAGAGCATTACAAATAAAGAAAGCAACTTTGCTACAAAAACATATGACAGGAGCTAAACAGCATCTGTATGTATGCTGCATAAACATACTGTATAAACAGCAGTTATTACCATAGTTAAGCAAGCTCATCATATTCAGAACATCTAAAAGTAAATGAGAAAGATATGTTCTACAAAAGCTGTTCTTTAAAATAACTATTTCCAGAAATGACACTATGACAAATTCTACTATCACCAGACATTTTTGAACAATTATTTAGAATGTTTCCCATTTTTGAATGAGATCTGTGAACTTTGTAAGCCAACTGGCAGCAATTAAGAATATTAATCTTTGCATACTAGTGGTTCCAGATCATGCAGTGATGGAGGCAGCCATTCAGAATCTTAATGGAGAAATCAGCCATTTCATAAAAAAAACAATAACAAATGGAACCCACTCACTATTTGTCATAGAACAAATATTCAAAAGCACACGAGAAAACAGCCTCACCTGTGAGATTTTGCTGTCTCTTTCTCTTATTTTGTCCTTTACCAGTTTTATTAGAGATGTGATATTGTAGAATTCAGCCTCTTCCAGTACACCTAGTATGAAAACATGTTTTGGGAAGACAGTATAACCAAAGATTCCAAAAATTACCAACCAGTTCATAAGACTATCCTCTCAACAGCTACAGAAAATTATTTATTTTTCCCTGTGATAAGATAGTTCTAAATTAGTTTTGGTGACTCAAAAGAAGTGGAAACAATAAGCAAGTGGCAAGCAAACAGGATATTTAGAAATGTCTTACCTTCCTCAGCTAGGTCCTTGTTAATAACCAGTTTCCCGTGTCTGAGATAGTTCAGCACTGGCCCAAAGTAGGTTGGGTCTCTGTCTATTAAATAGGCACCTGTTTCATCCTAGATTAGAAAAAACAAACAAACACAAACCAAACAAACAACCCAAAACAAAGCAAGAGAACAACAAAGCCCAAAACAAACAAACCAAAAACCCCACAATGATTTGAACATCCAAGTGGGAGCTGCAAGCTAATCTTCACCTCACAGTGAGCAGGTATGCAGATGTAGCCACATCCCTGAAGACAATAAAAGGAATTAAACAATATAACTGTTACTGTATCAGACTGATCACTCAAATCATCCAATACACAACTTCTCTTACCTGATCAATCTCCCCAACCCCTTATCAATGATTAACATTGTCGGAATGAAATATCAAAGCGGTAAGTGAGAACACTGCAAATTAAGGTTAAAAATAGCACTTAAAATCAGGAAATTTTGTTTGGGAACCTGAAGAGTCAGAACAAAGGCTACATTCTAGTGAGCTTCAAATACCAGTTTTTCCTTTTTCTTTTTTTTTTTTTTTTTTTAATTAAAGGCAAACAAACCTAATTCTTTTTAACCTCAACACTTTGCTCTAAAAACATTTGGTTTTGTCTTAGCTCAGATGTACAAATACTCACAGGGTACTGAGAACTGCTGTGTACCAAGCAAGGGGTGTACATGCATCTTCAAAAAATGAAAGTACACTGAAGATGCAGTTCCTACCCACCTCATGCAGACAATGAAGGAATAGATGAATAGCTCAAACTAAGTAAACCAACAGACTACAGCATTTTGTGAATTGCAAAACAGTTCAAGAAATTCACCTGCAGAGTTGATACCCACGACAAAGAGATAAAGAAACAAAATTGGTACTTCCTGTGTTATTTAGAATCTATTTGTGAACCCCTGCAATCAAGACAGTACTCACATACTTCGTGCTGGCCAGAAGTCTAAAGAAGATTCATAGAAAGATTTCAAACTGATCCACTGCTCCTTTCTACTACCAAGTGGATCACTGACCGTATTAATCCATTACTACATAAGGTTTTGGTGCAATGGATATCCTACAGATATATACTGGAGAGATGTGGCAGCACCCCAAATACTTTTTTACGTATTCTTATTTTTAATATTCTAGGAGTTTACAGGAGATACTAAAAAAATCATCATTACCAAAAACCCTAGCTAAATTTGGATCATACTCCCTCAAAACCATAGGTACTAATGATACTTGCTCTTCCATATGAAAGAAATTCTACTGATGCAATCTTCTGTATTTGAATATTAACGCTTATACGTAAAGGTTTGATTACTGAACTGTGATACCTGAAAACTCTCTCTTACTCAACAGTAGCTAGAGTTCCTAAAATGTTTCACTGGAGGAAAAGATGGCAGATGTATTTTCAAGTACATAGATTCAGTTTCTGAATAACTGCACTTGTCTAACCAGGATTGGTAGAATGTAGAAAGACCACAGCCTGAACTACAAAAGCCATAAACCCTTTCTAAAATTACAATTAAATGCTTTACACACCTAAACACAGTGTCATTTTAGAAGTGATGTATAATTTTGTATAAAATTAACTGTTCAAGAAAATGCTAACATATTAAAACATGCTGTCAGTTAACCTACCCTCAGACCAGACAATGCTTGATGAATTCTAACCACAACTTCTTCTGATCTAAGCTCATGGTCTCACAAAAGCAAGACTATGCATCAAAACCAGTAGACAGATGAAGTGGTGTAGTTTTAATATTTCATTTATAAATATATTTACATTACCTAGCAAAACACTTCAAGAATGAACAATCTACATATACAACCCAAAGAAATTAAAATAGCTGACAAATTATAAGCTGAAAAGTATTATTTAGTAAAAGAACAGAAACCAGCGAGGTTGGAAAGGATGATACAAAACAGATAAAAAGAAACACTGTTTTAAAGAAAAAAAAACCAGTACTTGGTCATCATTTGAACTGCATTAAGAAACACAGGGCTTACTAAACTGGAAGTCTTCCCAGTTAAGAAAAACAGATCTCTAGAAATAATCTTCTTCATTAAGATGATTGTAATTTTTTACACTGCAGTGTTTTCTCACATCACCTTCTGAAGCAACACCAGTCATCAGCTCTACGCCACTACAGAGATAGAGAGGTGGGTCACAGAAGCAAAGTAAGTGAAAGCTCTAAATGAAATCTTAAGTAACAATGGCTACTTCACTCCTTGCACAAAAGGCCTGAACTTCTTCTTTTTAAAGGGTTACATTATCTGAAATTGTTTTTTTCTTAGTTGATTTCTATATACTAAACAAGCTTCCAACAAAACCACAAAGGGAAGAAGCTATGTCAGGCCTTCTCTTTCAACTTCCACCTTATGAGAGGTCATACATGAAAAAAATACCACCTCAGTACTGTCATAGTTTACTCTATGAAGCCTTTCAGACAACAAGGTGTCTTGAAAAATAATAAAAAAGAAGGCACACAAAAGTCCTATAATTTTTGCTGTAATAGATTTTTTTTTTTTTTTACATTAGTAAATATCAACAGGTAAAGAACTCTGGCTAAATTTTAAGAGTGTGCAACCCAAATTCTGTCAACAGGATTCACTTTAGCATCTAAATTCCATGCAAAAGTTGCTTACCCAGATTACAGACATAGAAAATATGCATTCATTAACGTTAAGAGGAGGATACCTTATAGCTCAGATATGCTACACACTAGCACCAGGGAGTCAAGACCCAAAAGATGAGCCAATCAGTAAGGAATATTGTAACCATATGCAAATAACGCACAAGCAAGTGAGGCAAAAAATTTACTTCCTCAGCATCTTCCTATACAAATTGCCTTATCACTCCTCCTTTTGATTGAGCTGCCTGAATATCCTTCAATGTATGCTAAGCATTTCATGTTGAAATCACTGAGAAAATCCGATTACACTAGATCTTTAAGGATATTTACGTAAACATAAATCCAATACAAGCTGATGCAGAAGTGCAGTCATCTGCTCTACCCAGTACTCTAAAAATACAGGTCCTAAGTCTTTCAGAATATTATCAGGATTGGTTTCATCCACACGTACATGAAAACACACTGTATTAACACATCTAATTAGCATTTTGACACTTTTAATATAAATAGTTTTAGTGTAAGATAAAATAATAAATTGGAAATGTGATCCAGTGTGATCTGGACAATTTAAAGAGGTAGCTAGTTTGCACAGACATAACTAGCTGTAGGCTTGCTAGCTTAAGTATTAATAGACTTTGATGACCCAGCTATGCAATTTCCTCTGCTAACTAGTAAATTGTTTTTCTACAAGCTTTGAGCAAGTTTTAATCCTCACTGATAAAAGTGTAGGTACTTTGAAGCCATTTCCCAAACTTTAAGTGAATACCATAAACATCAGAAAAACCTACATTCTAATAAGGATTCCAAGTTCTCTCTCTTTTAGATGTATTTTATACAAACAGGTGTTAATGTTTACCAGAACAGCAGCAGAAATTCAAGTTTCCTCTCTATTCAGTATAGTCACATTATCCCACACCTAGAGAAGTTTCATGCAAATGTTGACGTTCTTCATAAGAAAACTCAAAACAGATGCACCAGTTGTCTTCGTGCATCGAACCCTAAACTGCTAGTTAATCATCTGACTGTCTCTATCTTTACCCAGGTTTATTTTTGCATTACATTCTTCTCTCAAGAGTTTTTTCTTCATTGTCTGTAAGTTCTAGGCCTTTTTCATACATGCTTATGAGGACACCATTTAGAAGACAGCATTGCCCACATACAGTGAAGACTACATTTGTTTATTACCACTCTCCCACACTAACGTTTAGTTCAAGTTATAAACACCATGGAATTTTAGAGGAAATGTAGTAACTTGCTCTTAAACTTTCAATCACCTGGTTCATCGTACCAATGAAAAGTCAGTGTAGCTCACAATCACATTCCTCTGAAAAATACTGACCAAAGCAATTAAATTATCATGTATTCCAGTTGCAGATGTTTTCACTCAGTTTTTATAGAGATTGAGGCTCAAAGGAATCATAATGAACATTTACCCTGATCGGAGTTTAAAACCCCCATAGAACTCAATTTATTTACAGTGAAATTTAACCTTTAGAAAGTTGTGGTAAAACCTAACCACTCCAATAAATAATTACTGTCACTGCTAACACTATGTACTTTCTGGCAAGGACATCTATAGTTTGACACTTTGCTAGCTGGATTTCACAGTACCTTTGCTAGACTGAACAGGCTTCAGTATTAGATTTCTTGTCTCCATGTTTGTATATCTGGACTGAGAAGTGACTCCTTAAACTTCTTGGCAAAAAAAGTTTTTTCTTTATAACTTTTGACCAATTCAGATTTCACCTTGTGACTAGTCACTGACCTGCTGTGACCTGGAACTGTGGATACTAGAATCCAGTGCAGGATTCCAGTAGGTCTCAAAAAGCAGACCAAATACATACGCCTCTGTAATCCCATTTAACAATCTCCCCAAGAATTGCATTAAAACACTAGTCGAAATGTCCTAAATTTATTTCCAATTAATTATCTTCATTGTGATCGATACTGGATCTGGATACACTCAGAATTCACACCACCAAGCTCTTGGCTCAAGGCTGTATGCTCTAGCATGACTATTTTAAAAAATGACATCATTTACACGTACTGAGCAAGCAGAAGCTCTGATAAAGGCAGCAATATGCAGAGAAATACAATCATATTTGGTACTAAATCTGGATTTACAAATAATTGTTTCCCCTATCCTCTGTGCTTTTTAAATATTGAACTACTGAATTTTTCACAAACTGTGTGGCCTAAAAACTTTGAGTGTCTGCAGACTAGCAGTACTCATCAAAACTACATCAGTAACACAACCCACCCGACAAGTCAGAACCTCATGGACAAATAAAGTGTATCTGTTATTTCTTAGAATAATGACTACGATTTAGATATTTCTTAATGCTGACAGTAAAGGTTGTGCTACCAGGAAGACTCTGATTTTGCTAAAACACTCAGTGCTTGCGTTCTTCCTTCTCTAACAGATTCCATGCCAACTTTAGAAAGGCATTAAAAATCAAGTATGAATACTACTGCCAAAACCTTATTAAGAAACTTTGATAATCTCCTTGCTTAGGGGAAAGTTAAAAGAATGCTAGAACCGTTTGCAAAAGAAAAACTGGTATATAGCTAAAAAAGGAAGATGCTGAAACAGGGAAATATATGTAAATCATTAACAGTAATGCAGTAAAAGCATTAAATTAGTTAAACAATGATGAAAAGGAGAGCAAGGCTCTGCTTGTCTGTTTTTATGTATTCATCTCTAAACCAAGATTTAAATACTATGGAAAACAAATCCTATTGCGAACAGTAAGTATGACCACTACCGCTCACTCATTTGCTGAAATGATTCTCAAGCAGTTTTAAATACAAAGTTGTGCATGACATTGTGAAACATTAAATTCAGAGAATCAGTGTCACTATCTTATTCCATGAAACACTAGTTTGGCCACAGGGTGTGCCAAAGGTTAACCTTTCTTCCATTAGAAGTGGAAACATACCTGACAGCGAAAGACAGGCTGCCTCATCCTATTCAACATTAGTACCTGAAGGTAGTTTAAAGGCCAGCATGCTACCTTTCTTGAAGCCTGTCAGTTCTTTACAGTAGCAAGCATTAAGGAAATCACAGAATATCCTGAGTTGGAAGGGACCCACAAGGACCAAGTCCAACTCCTGGCCCTGCACAGCACAGCCCCAACAATCCCACCATGTGCCTGAGCTCTGTCAAGCTCATGGCTTGGGGCCATGACCATTCCCTGGGAAGCCTGATCCAGGGTTCAACCAACCTCTGTGTAAAGAACCTTTTCCTGATATCCAACATAAACCTCTCCTGACACAGCTCCATGCTGTTCCCTTGGGTCCTGTCACTGGTCACACAGAGCAGAGATTCCTTCCCTCAGGAGGAAGATGCAGACAGCGATGAGCCTTCCCTCGGCCTCCGCCAGCTGAAGAAGCCAAGTGACCTCAGCAATTTGTCATATGGCTTCCCCTTCAGAATCTTTGTGTCCCTCCTTCAGATGCTCTCCAAGAGCCTTAGGTCCTTCTGATACTGTGGTGTCCAAAACTGCCCACAGGACTCAAGGTGAGGCCACACCCCAGAACAGAGCAGAGGGGGACAATCCTCTCCCTTGCCCGGCTGGCAATGCTGGGCCTGATGCACCCCAGGACACAACTGGCCCTCCCATCTGCCAGGGTGTATAGCAGTGCTTCATCTTTTAATTAGAAAAACCTTAGAGGAATGCTTCCCTACTCTCTCCCAAACAAAGACAGTTAACCTATCAGCAAGCCACCTACATTTTTGAATTTACTTTTATAGGTTAGTTTAAACTCTCCAAAAAAACCTCAACCAAACCCAAAGATAACAACAAAACAATTCCCACACCACCACACTTTAAGATTTTTTTCCTCTAACTCTCATGAACATTAGGTTCTGTTCATTACCTTAAGTGTTCAAATATCCTTCCTGGAAGTTATGCCAGAAAAAATGATGACTTTTACTAGTAACCTCACTGAAAAACAAAATTCCAAAACTTATATATAATAAGCAACTCCTTATTTTGAACCTGTTGATTATACATTCAAGTGTTATAACCTGTTTCTTTCTTATCCTTAACTGTACGGTAGTAGAAAATGGTTTTTTGTCTGTGATGCTCCAAAATCTCTCTCAGAGACAGCACTATATACAAATACTTTATATCCACTACTACATACCACACCAAAAATAAAATCTTAGTAATTTTTTTCCCTACTAAAAATGAGTCAGAGTGAATACCAAAACATTCATCCACCATCTATGCAGAATATGCAACATTTTTCTGCAAGAATTGCTGAAAAGACAGAATGCTACGTCTAAGTGAGAGATTATTATCAAAAGTACTTTGCTCTGGTTCTTGTAATTGAACAAGAGAATAATGACAGTGCAGAAATAACACAATGTCAGTGCACACAGATATTCCATTAAAACGCCAGAACTAAACCCCGTCAGACAACATTAAAATATTACACAAACCTATAAACACTACTATGCTCTCTGCTGTATTTATGAGCAGCTTTGTTATTCACGAACCCAACTGCTTCGCACGACATCACTCATTAAGCAACACTCTTCAGAAAGACTCCCTCCGCAGCAGCAGAGTCGTTCCTGCCGCCCCTCACCGCGGCGCCGGGCCCCGCGGTTCTTTCACGCCGGCGGCCGCCCAGGCAGGCGTCACAGGGGGACCGGGCACCAGCCGCAGCGCACCCTCAGCGCGGCGAGCGGGGACAGGGGAGCGGGCCCGGAGCGCGGAGCGGGCGCGGCGGGGCCCGCGCTCACCTTGTCCGAGTCCAGGTCGGGGTCGGCCTGGCAGAGGCGGAAGAGGAAGGACTTAGGATCCCTGCAGAGCGTCTGTCGAGTGGTCAGGAAGCAGGTGCCCCCCACGTTCAGCCGGACCCACTTGCCGGGACCCGCGCCGGGCAGCGGTGCCGAGTTACACCTACGGCAGGGCCCGCCCGCACCAAGGCCGGCAGCCGGGGGCACGGGGAACTCACAGCGGTTCTCCGCCGCCATCCTCGCCACCGCCGGAAGGGGCCGCCCCGGCTGCCGGGCCCCAGGCGCACCGCCCACCGGAAGCGTCGGCTGAAACAGCGCCCTGCCCCCTTCTCGCCCGAGCGGCTTCGGCCCGGGGTTCTGGGAGCAGCGCTCACGCCTGCGACAGGGCCGCCACCGGGCCGGAGGCCGCGGGCCCGTCTCGTGTGCCCCCTGCCCCTCTGCCCACGGCGGAAGGAAGAGGCGGAGGCCGCGCAGAACCCTACATGCCTTTATTACAGACTACCAAGCATAAGTGAAATCCGTCATCCAGTCACTAACTACACATCTACAGCACAGAGATCTGTCGGGAGGAGAATAAACAGTCATTAAATTATGAGATATGATTAAATCATCGACCAATAGAAAATTTATATAATAAAGCCAGAAAAAAGGTGTAAAATATAGTTTACAATAATTATTCACATTCAAGGCTGTACATCAATACATACAACACCATGGCCCCGAACATGAATTCAATCCAAATAATTCATATATTAGAATTTAAATAACACAGACTGAACTAGAGGCCAACAAGAGCCAGCAAATAACCTTATAAGAATAAAAATACAAAAGTGTGTATCTTATATCATTGCATTATTTGCTTCTGTCTTCACAAGTTCTTGGAGGAGGGGAGATTGTTTTGTGGTTTGTTGAGGGCAGGTCAGGGGTTTTGTTTGTTTGGGGTGGGTTTTTCCTTTTTTTTCTTTACATCACAGTTACAGCTACAAACCAGGTAGAGCATATTACACATGTAACTGACTGCCACCAACCTGAAAACAGCATACAACTATCAAAACTGATTATTGTTCCTGGTTCCTATTTTTTTTTCTTTTGTCAGATACAGTAATTTTAAGTTCTGCTACCATTTTGAACATTCGCCACATCAAATCAGTTAGTACATGGCCATAGGAAGCTTTGTCAAACGGCAACCATCTACATTCATGGCCCGGCTGACAGACAGACTTATCTCTTGACCAGGGACAGGACTCGAGGAAATGGCATGAAGCTGAGTCACGGGAGGTTTAGGTTACGTGTCAGGAAAAGGTTTTTCACCCAGATGGTGGCTGAACACTGGTACAGGCTCCCCAGGAAGTGGTCACACTAGCAAGCCTGCCCGAGTTCAAGAGGGTGTCTGGCACATGGTGGGATTGCTGGGGAGTCCTGCGCAGGGCCAGGAGCTGGACTTGATGACCCTGATGGGTCCTTTCCAACTCAGTATATTCTATTTATTCTAAAACCAGGCTATTAGGTGCTTAAGAACCTCTCTAACTGTTAGTTTCAGAATGTTTCCTCTTTCATAGAAGAAGTTACTGTTATGCAACAAACAGTCATAAATGAAAACGTGCCATTTTGGGTCACAGAACTACTTGTCTGTAAGCTCACTTAATCAACTGATGGATAATCTGCATCATGAGACTTTGCAGGAACATTTCCATTTGATTAATAAAATATTTCCATGAAGTATTACAGGCATTCAGCAAAATTTCAGATATAAATACCACACCTATTTGTGCAATTTACTAATAGAAAGAATGATCAGAATCCAGAGGCCACATCTTTAGGCAGCTACTAATACACAAGTTCTCTCCTCAGCAAGGTGTTGAAATCAAATGTTTTGTCGACAAGCCAAATGAAGTCATTGTCTTGACTTTACTAAATCATTCAAAAGAAAATGTACATGTGGGAAATTCTCATAATTCTTCAAAGTCCCCAGCACAAAATATATCAAGCACATTAAATTAAGCATCTTGAACTATGAAAACTGATTAGAATCATCACATATTTGTTTCAATCCACAGTTCTTTCCAGACTTACATAATAGCAGATAGTTCACAATTAGATCATGTCAGAAGGAGGAAAGGAGAGCACAGTACTGTCCGATAGTTTGATCTTCTCAGCATCTAAGTGCTTAGCAAATGGAATCATAATAAGCAATATCAGTTTGCTCACAACGCCTCAGCATCACACCTGAAGTAACTCTTCCTTAATACAAAACCTTTACAAAACTCGACTTTAAGGCGAACGGTAACAAACTAATTTCTCAGTTTATCAAAGTAGTCTTGAACTTCTTCTGACTGGACAGTAGTACTTCATCCTTTATTAAGCTCCACACCACAGAAAAAGATGGAATAAATACCCTTCTGAAGTTCAAATACCAAGGAAAGCAAAATGACAACACTATTGACCAGATTCTTCATAAATTATTGGCAATTGTTCAAACTGCAAGAGATGGAATGCATCAACAGACTGGGTTTTCAGTAGGCCTGCAGTGAGGAGGAATCTTAAGAAGAGTCTTCAAGTACCTAACAATTTTTTTTATGCTTTGAAAACCTTGGATTAAAAGCCGAAAAATCACCTGGGCTTACGTGCAGCTCTGAAGAACCTCCCTTGCCCATTGCATTCCATGAACTCCCATGAACCACAGGAGTGATCTTCAGGCCAAAGATATGAATCTACCCCACATCAGGTATAAGCATTTAAAATGGGTACCAACCCTTCAAAGTATGCAGCACCTGTCAACACACATTTAAGTGGACAAACTGGTAAAACATACCTGAATCCACGACTGCTTTGTGGCATCTCACTCTCTACTCCTGCCACCTTTCAAACCCACAGATTCCACCTACAGCCCAAGAAACAGAAATACCTCTCCCAGGAAAGTTCTAGTTCCTTCCTAAAAAAGCAGTAGCTAAGTAAGACTGGATTAGGAATACTGAAGTTCTAAGTGGAGTGATGCCTGTAAGAGATGCTCACAGTTTTCTAATAACAGCATTGTCAGTTAAAAAAAAAAAGGACTTCTAGAATGCAGACATCAGCCTTCCAGATACCTTCTTGCCAGCTTACTGCTACCAAGATCTGGCTGGCTGAAAGCTTTTGGTGGGCAGGATGGAAGTCTACTGAGGGAAGATTTTCAAGGTCTGAAAAAACATAGCAATTAACTTGTTATGGTAAAATGACAAAATCTAAACATTACAGAAAACATGTTTAAGCACACTGAGATTTATACCTAGTTAACAAGCCAATGGAGGTCATTTTGCCAGACTTTTTATGTAAGGCCAAGTTTTGTCACATGGAACAGCAGTGGCACCATGAACCTCCATCACTGCCAAACTCCCCTGTATAAAGCTGGGAATACATCTGTCTGGATCTCTATAGCAGAGACTAAATCCAAAAGTGGTATGGGGTTGCCTCCAGTGGACATAACACATGGCTGGAATTTGACAGCTGGAGAACAAATGGATAGCACTGCAACAGCCTTAAAATACATGTCATCTTGGTTAGAATGGCACATATAGCTTACTACAGACTCAGACCAAAGATGCCCTGTGCTATTCAAATTTGAGTGATGAGGAAAGTACTTCGTATGTGATGAAATTTCTCATGATGCAAGGGGAATACTTTTCTGCCTTCCTCATCTCAGCCATTTACAGGACACATTCTCTCCCTTAACACCAGACACAGTAAACCAGGGATTTGCTTCTCTCAGGTTTCCGTACGTGGTGGGATATAGAAGACTACAAGAACGCAGTTGGCTCCAAAAGCAAAGGCAACTGCACTGCCTCTTTTAAAGACTGGAAAAGCTGAACTGCCATCAAGTTCAACCATATAACACAGTTTTTAAGAGATCAATAATAAATCTCCTTCACCCTATACAAGAAAATATTTGACATTCATGTATTTTCTGAGAAATTTGATAAGCCATTGTTTTTAAAAGACTGCTTCTAGAAACAGTAGCCTAGGGGTTTTTTCAACATTATAGAGAAACCTTTCTTTGGTGGAAGGAAAAGCACATCATACTATGACAACTCAAAATGCCAAGTAATGGTATGTGTAGTGAGTGAATAAATAGGTGTGATGTTTATACTGCTTTTAAAACAAGAAAGGAATGCCTTTGTCCAGACCTAGGTCATTCCTCTATGCAAGCTCTAGGAACACGGGCATACCACACAGGAAGTTGTGTCTTTGTAACACTACAAGAAATGTTTGACCACAAAAAATAGCCATAATTTGAAGAAGATAAAGGAGATCGATATGAAAAATATTTTCATTTTATAGATATGCTTTAAGTACCATATATTTTCCCCTTTGTATCAATATTTGCCTTTGATTTTCTAACCAGATTACTTTATTATCTATACTTCAATTGCTTACATTTTTTTTCCAGAGTTCCTGAATGTTTGGCCAAGGACCAAAAATAGAATTGACATCTCATTATAAAATGAGACAAAAAAAGAAGTCAAGTAATCAATTGTACAAAGTTTTCACACTTCCTTCTCTACTCAGATAGTTGGCCCCACTAAAATGCACAACACATACACACCCTGGAAAAAAGCTTCTAGACCTCATCTGCTGAAAAGGTGAAAAACTAGTTACTATTTCAATAGTAGCCTTTTCTTCCCCATACTAACTAGTTTCTCTTTTAGTTAGCATTAATTAAAAGCATGCTGGTAAGTTTACTGTCCCTTGATTAAACACACATATGACTTATATTAAAATTTAAACTTAATGTTTAAAATGCTTCAGAAGCCAACATCTCAATTTTACAAATTCCAGTGCTATGTTCAGCATTTTACTCTTCCAAAACTTTTATCATTGGAGCCTGTCTGTCAGACAAATACATCTGATTCACTCACATAATTACTAAAGTACCACACAAATCCTGCAACCAGAACTATATTAGGAATTACACAAGGGTGCAACTGACCTGGCTACAAATGCCATATACCAATAAGCTGGGGGACCGTGAGGAAAGGAAGAGAAAACAAAGAGGTGGTATGTAGGAGAGGCATATAAAAGCTCCCTGATGAAACAGTTTAATGATAATCTGAGTCACAGAAAACTCCAGCCCCATAAAATGCAAGGCTGGTACATGATTCGGCATGTGTGCGTGTGGATTGGTTTTAACTCATCTTAAGTGAAGCTGGTAATGCAAGGTCTATCCACTAGTCTGCAGCAGAAACCGAACTGAAGTGCACAAAAGCAAGATCTTCACTGCAATGATATGCATGTGGAAGCCTCAACAGAAGCACAAAGAGCGAGCAAAGCAACCCTGAATTCCATTAGGTTTTTGCTTTTCTTCCTTTTTTTTTTTTCCTTCTTAAAAAAAAAAAAAACCAAAAAAGAAACCAAACAAACAAACACAAAACAAAAACATTTCAGACGTATGCTTCCCCTTGAGATGGTAATAGGTGGGTTGAAAAGATTCCTCTGATCGGCTGCACACGGAGTTCTAGCAGCAAGAAGGGAAACGGAAATTTTGGATGAGCTTTACTATTTTGCAGCATTCTGGTGGTATCTGTGCCGCCAAACTTCATGTATCTTTTTGCACCATTTATGAGCATTCCCACTTGGGTCCATCAGGTAATATGTCCTGTTTGGCTATAAGTGAACAACATTTCAATGATTACTCCAAACATAGTTTAACCAAAAAGCAGTAGTAATTCTGCACCTACCAATAAAATAATTATTCATAATTAGTTCATTAACTTTCTGAAAGTTAAACTCAATTACAGCTATGTAACATTATATATTACTGATTAACCATACATCTGGCACTTCAATATTTTTAAGCAGTCAACTGACAATATATTATCAATACACCTCTCATGATTCACTACATATAAAGAGGGCTAAATTTTAGAAGCCCTTAAGAATGTCCTTCAAATCCCAAAATCCATTTACAGTTTATTTAAACACTAATAATAAAAATACAGTTGCATTTTTGTGAGAAATGTGTATGTAAGAGTGCGTTTTTGTGTGATTTTTGTTTTATTATTGTTTGATTTTGTTTGGGGGTGAGGATTTTGTGCTTTTTTTTGGTTGGTTGACTTTGTTCAGGTTTTTGTTTATTTTTGTTTTAAATTAAGACTATGAAATTTTGTATCTAAGCTATTATACCTTCTCCAGAAAAATCTTTTTGATAACAGCTTACAGAAATTGCCCAAGGACCTTAGAGCAATTTACAAAGAAATTCAAAAAAGAAACTTACCGTGTGAACAAAGAATGTCTTAAAATTCTTGGCTTCTGGACGCAACTCTAAAGACCATGGAATTTCTCCTTTTAGAACTTTGTTGACGGGATCCACATAATACAGGTGGGGCCCTTCCGTGAGCAGCAATTGGCGCCGACGTGCAAACAATCCCTAACAAGAAAAGTAGAAGCAGCAATGCAAAAAAAAAAAACCATGAAGGAATTAAAAATGTAAATCTACAGATCTCTGAACTGAACAAGAGAGGCAGGATAAAACCAGCTCAGTGATAGGATGGTATGTTTGGGTTTGGGGGTCTTTAATTTTACTTTACCTATTTGACCTCACTCCTTTTTTAGGGTGTTGCAGTGCATTTCTACTACATGGCAAAACACAAGTACTATTTTGGGAAACTATCTTCAAGTTCTAGTAAAACATAAAACACCTAGCTGTACAGAGTGAAGCAGAATCTATGTCTCAGAGAAATCAATAGTCATGATTTTGTAGAAAAGACTACAAAGAAGCAGGTAGTAACTTAGATAAAAGAGAACCTTCTTTCCTGTAAAGCTGATGCAGACTACCCTTGCTCATCTGTACACTGCTGAAGTTAACTCTTATGTTCTAATGCCACCTCTCCCTCTCTCAGGATAAAGGTACAAAGTCAGATTCAGAAAAAACACCACAGTTGAGAACAACATGGGCTTGTATTTCATTTTTTGGTATTTTTGGTTCAAACCACATTCAGACATGCATCAAGAAAGAGTGTTTAGTGGACTATATCAGACTGGGAGGAGAAGGGGGAGCCAACACTCATTTGCTACAATCTCAAAATGAAAGCATCAATAGCAGATTTCCTTTAGGCTTTTCCAAGAAATCAAGAGCACATCACTAAATCAAGGAAAAAAAAACCCAATCTATTCACAAGAAAACATGAATTTTTAAAAGTAACTTGTTTATAGGTGCCAAATTGTTTAAACAAGGAAGGTTTAAAACAGGCTGCTTATCTATGCTGCAACTGAAAAAAACTGACAGCTGAATCTTGTTACAGGAAATTAAGAAAAGCCCTTACCTTTCTTTTGTCCACTGGACCCATTTTTAGGATTAAGTTATTCTCTACAAACTGATGCCTTAGAAAAAGAAAAATAACTATTACTCCAGAAGTAATTCCTTCACAGAAACAGCTGTTATTATCAAGCAGTTTTTCACGTCACCCCTTGCATGTCCTTTTCCACAAGAGTCCTGAACAACTTTAGTACATGAGCTTTGGACTCTTCCTCAGCCCAGACCAGAGAGTTTTTTTCTAAAATTTGACAGGGAGTAAAAAAAACCAACCAACCAAAACCAAACAAAAAAACCCAACCAAACAAAAAAAAGCCCCAAACCAAATTTAAAAAAATTAACAAGACAAAACAAACCAGCAAAAAAATAAACAACAAAAAATCCAAACAAACCAACCAACCAAAAAAAACCCCACCTAAACACATCAACTCCCCCTGACCCTCCCCACCCCAAACAAACAACAACAACAAAAATTCACACATGAGAGACTTCTCTAAAGAGTGAAAAGAAATGCTGTTACATAATCTGGAGGTATTTTGGTTAGATATCCACAGAATATTATCATGCAAAAAATTCCAACAACTTATGGCATCTGTAAAAAAGGAGGAACCTTTTCTAGTTCTAGGACTGTAGAGCGAAGACTCCTCAGCACTGGATAGCGTCATTCTGCCTATCTTATAAACACACTCCACATCATCTTCTAGACCTTGCAAATTTTAGAAATATAATATTAGGGTTTTGCTGCTACTGGTTTAAAAATAGAAGCCAAGAAAAATCTAGTTGCTAATTGTTTACTTGAAAATACTAAGATTGACAAATATTAATTTGAATCAAAATCACTTATTTTTCAGGATTCTTTATTGCTGCACAAGCTAGTTAGATACATTCAAAGATCCTACCAAGGATTTCCACCAGCTTGTTTTGCCAGAAGTAACCTCTTTTCATCTTCAGAAAATTGTAAATCCAGCTCAAAGGAATTGTTGTCAAGATCATGAATATACTGTTCAATATTTCCTCCTGATGTCTGTGGTGTACTTGTCTCTGCAGCAGACAGTGAATGGGAAGAGGCAGAACTAGAAACTTGCATGCAACCGAACTGACTCAGGAGATTGTCATACTAAAGGAGGAAACAAAATGAAGTAATTAAATGTCTTTTATTAAAAAGCTTATTTTGCACCAAACTGTGGCTTTTAATTTAAGCATGCTTTTGTTTATTTTGCTTTTGGGCAAAACCCCAGCCTATTCCCTATAGATCAGCAGGCATTTATGCAAAAAAGTATGATCAAAAGCAAGCCAGCCTTGTTTTTTCAAAACACTCGCTTTATCTGAAAACAAATGCTGATTTAAGTAAAAATGTAACCAGTAATTTTTATTAGACTCTTAATAATTAAAGTCTTCATCAAAATATAACTAATCAGTAGTTTCAGTAAAAATATTTATATTATTTATTTCTATCAATAATCAGTAATTATGCTATAATGGAAGTCTCAGGCAGCATCAGAGCTGAATACAGTAGTAGACAAACAAACGTACATTTCCATAACAATCTTCATCATCCTCTGACATAGCAGGTAAATATGCTGTAAGTTTAGGGGGTGTCTGAAGATGTAGGTTCTCCCACACAATGGACTCGAAGAAGGGGTGAGCCTTAAGAGGTCCATATCCTCCCATTTCTTCACAACCTAATCTGTTGGTAGCATCTAGAACCTAAGCAAATTAAAATTAAGTTAAGCTGCACAAAATAATGAAAATGTAAAACCAGCTTGTCCCACTGCCCTAAGCATACATATCTATAATATAAGGAGGCTGTTAATAATAAATTTATCAGTATGTCTTGTCAACAAGATTTTGTATTAGATCAGCTCACAGATCTAAGGACAGGAGCACTTCTTTAGGTCCACACAATTTTCTGGCTTTGCTTCTTCATAAAGACTGAAGCATACATACAGAGAAGGCCTGATGAAGCACACCTCATTTAAGTTTAGTCCACCATCACATTCTAGTGATGCAAGAAGCTGTGGAAACTATAGTTGGTGTCAAACATCAACCTCTCAAGCACCTTAAAATGACACAGTTCTTGGGATACAACCAGGTTAATACAACCTGGACTTCACCATTCAGGAGACACCAGCTTGGCCATAGAGCTGGCCTTGGACACAGGAACACACTGCTAGGCCTTTTAGGTTGTATTTATCATCATCCACAAAGGTAAGTGCTTCCTCCTTATCCCCTGCTAATATGATAGGCTATTGAACTTTAAAAAGCTTGTAACACCTAAAATGTTCTCTGCATATTCACTTGAGTGGCTATGATCTCACTGATGGAACAGAACTACTTTTTCTTCCTACTTGTCAAACCTTCACAGGCACAGTAATTCTTAGGCTGATACTATTGAGACATGTTAAGTGCAAGGTAACTACATGCTAAAATGCAAAGCAACTGGATTTATATTGTAATGAATATATCTGCCTGTGATGTACAGAATGCTGTTTTCAACTAAACGATCCATTATACAATGCAAACCCAATTAATTTGAGAACTATGTAAGCCTAAGAATTTGAATCTTAATTTCTGTTTGTAATGCACAGTATCTAGAATTGTTTGCTTCCATTTCATAGAAAGACAGTCCTTGTCCACACTTTAGAATTCAGATTTAAAAAAAAAAATTGAAGTGCTGTTTAATAACAGATGTTGACTTTCAAGACACTCCCCGATACAGTCAACAATGCTCACAGATGTTCCTATTATAAAATTTGCAAGAGCGCACAAAAACTTTCAGGAAAGAGAACTACATAAGCTGAATGTTTCCAATGTCATCACACCATTTAATGACAAATCAAATACAGGGATATCTTTTGGTTCAAGAAGTTAGGCATTTAGGCACTTGGTCAGTTATAAAATCTACCAACACAAGCCTTACTACATTCAAAAAGAAAAGTGCAAGATTTACCAATAGCTTTTCCACAAGGTCCTTTGCCTTGGGAAAAAATTTTTCTGGGAAGTCATATTCCAACTTTATTATCTTCTGGAATATAAGATATTCATTTCTGCAGAAGAGAAAAATATTAATTCTTGTTATTAGTTCTCCATGGTTCTTTCACCTTAACCTGAATAACCCAGACAAATACTAAACAAGAAACCTACAAGTTAAGTTACATTCCCATAAATCTTCCTAGGGTGAAGGAGTACTATAATCCTGTAAGCACCAGATACTTGAGCAGTAACAAGAAAAGCTCAAATGACTCAACAGAGAGAGCTGAGGATATGCCTTGAAGTATAGTTACATGGCACAAATTAACATGTGAAATTCTAGGATAGCTTAAGGAACCTCTCTCTCGGGATCTCTAGTTATAGCTAAGCAATTTCATGTCATCAAAAAGGACAAATAAAAGCAGGCATGACATTAACACCAACTCTGTATCATGAAAATACTTCAGAACTGGTAGTAAGGTAAAAATCAAATCAGAGACAATATATTTATGATCCACAAGTAAATAATTAGCTCAAATCTCTTACCCAGCTCTAAACGGAGGCAATCCAGCTACAAGTTGATATATTATGCATCCCAGAGCCCAGAGGTCAGAGCTTCAAAACAAAGAGGAAAAAACATAGCAACTTTTTGTAAAAGAAGTCTTTACAATGTAATTTAAAAAGAAAAATTCTTAATCTTCTGCTACTTAGAACATAGTGTGAACCCAGTGGACAAACGTGCTTTGTATAATTTCCATACTATTTTCACTTCAGCCCTTGACAGAAGAGTAGGCTAGCAACACAACTTTCAAGAAAGAACTGTAGAGTAACAGTCCCACAAAAACTGACTACAAGCACAAGAGGAAGACAGCTGAATTCTCAGTCCAAATAATGGGTATGTAATGACTCTGAAAAGAATACTGATTATCTACATGACGATTCAAAGATGCACCCAATTTAATTCAATATATGCCCTTTCAGAATTAAAATACTTTCCTCTAAATATCTGATAAAAAAAAATTACAATTCAGCTTTTTACCTTTTTCAATTAAAGCTTGTCTTAAGACACAAACAAAAAGACAGGCTATAATGGTACGTGAGGGAAAGTTAAATTTTAGTGTGGTGGGTAAAGTTTTAGTGTGTTGGCCTGAAAGTGCACTTTTAACTTACTTTACCTTGAGGCAACCTATCCATAGATTTGATTAAAGCTTCAAAGCCCTCATGGAAGACTAAAATACTAACAAAGACTTAAAGCTACTCAATTTAAGAGTTTCCTGTAAAGATGAAGCATTATGCAACTTCTAAAAGGAGATGATATTCTGAGTAAGTCTTTCCATTAGCCAAAACAGTCAAAAGCTCTTCACTGATGAAAGAAGATGTGAAAAGTCTGATGGTATTTCTCTGACTTCAAAAAATGCTAGCACAAATTACCATACCTATTCATATAAATGATCTTTTGTACCTGTGATTTGTCAGCTACTAGCTTACTCTTCCATCATTGCAATAAAATAGATATACACATTCAGTAGGTTACCATCAACAAACAATTTTAACAAGTTAAGAAATTTCTTAAGGGCATACTCATACCAGGCACAGAGACAAGCTTTAAAATGTTGCAAATCCCAAATACAGTTTAGGAAAGGTAACTGCAAGTTGATCTAAATACAAGTCAAAGAATGCTGCAGCCTTCTCCCTAACTGAACAGCACGTGACATTCCATTGTTACTACAGCAGGAAATACCATATTTGAGCAATCTTATACAAAATGGAATTAAAATAATTATATTATTTGGATAACAGACAAAAGTTTTTCTTATCTATTTATGGGTAAGAAGTCCAACTTCACCTTACACATCTCCTTTTCCAGCAACACCTAAACCTGTTTGTAGAACTCTAAAAAGTAGATAAATGGAGGAAACCAGCCCTCAGACAAGAAGCAATACTTGATAAGAAAAAAATTTTCAAACTCTCTTAAAAAAACCTTTATACTCAAGCATCTTATTTCTTTAAAATACTGAGCTTGCTTGCTTGATTTATCCACTCTTCCCCATTCGACAGCTTCCTGACAGAGTCAGTTAAGTTCTGGAATATAGAGTCCTCACCTTTTACAGGCAGATTTCTCTGTCAGCAGTTCTGGAGAAACATACTGTGCTGTCCCTACAAATGAGTTTGCCCGCGCTGTTAGGGAAATAGAAAGAAATAAGCAAACACATACTCATGGATAAGCCAATATTCCCCTTCCTCCCCTGTCCCCACTCAGTTAAAAAAAAAACCCAAAAGGCAATCCATTGCAAGTTACATAATGCTACAAAGAACCCATGAGAATTTAATTTCTCTACCCGTCCACAAAACCTGCTTGGAAGAAACAAATCAATCTCAGTGATACCTATCTGGTTCAAGAAGCTAGGCATTTAGATATTACTTAGTTATAAAATCTACCAACACAAGCTTGCTACAGACAAGGAAAAAAAAAGTCTATTGAATTCAGTTCGGCCTACTGCTTTTTCCAGGCATTGTTTGCAGCATCTATTTACAGTCTATTAGTAACAACTAAAGACACATTAATTCTAGAACCTTCACATTTGTGCAATTCTGACAGCCACTGGAGTTAAACATATAAGCAGAGTAAAAACTTACTGTATCAGGCTAGCCACAGTACCTATTTGTTTGTATTCTTGTCTTGCAAATGAAAACTAAGTAATCTGAAGTAGTTAAACTGCCCAGCTGGTAATCTAGCTGGTATACCACTACACCAAATATTACCTCCTCTGACATAATCTAAGTAGCGACCGTCAAAACTGTTTCAAGATATTTTAGTGATTTAGGTAAGGTAATGATATTTGAAGGTTACAATTTGGTAAATACAACATAAGTACATTTTCAAAGGATCACTTGCTACAATTACTGGTGTCACATAATGAATAATGGCAAACCTTGTCTGCTATCTGCAGATAATACTTTTGCTGTTCCAAAGTCTGTTATTTGAATGTGCATGTCTTCATTTAACAAGATGTTCTCTGGCTTAAGGTCCCTGGAAAAGACAGGTTTTTATATTCAAACAGCACACAAAGTTACGAAACTGACCTAAGTCTAGTGACTTAGGTACATAATGCTATAACAAATGAGTGCAGACACTCTATAAACATTGTTACAACAACTTCTCTAACTTGTAGCTGTCAACCGGCAGACTAACAGATTTTGGTAAATCCATTACTTAACTTTTTTTTTAAAACATCGAGTAAATAATTATCTCAAAACTATGCTACTGTGCATGTCACATGCTCAAAAATTTTTTTAAAAAAAAGAGACTAACAAAAAACCCAAACAAATCCCAACAAAAACCCCACCTCACAAAAACACACACAAAAACCCAAGCCCCTTCACTCCAAAGCCTTAATTTAAATAAAAAAATTAAATCTGATAGATTGATATGGCATTGAGAGCTTCTAGGTCTCTTTCCTCATTGCGAAACTCCCGTTAGTCAAACACCGGCAAACCCAGCCCTAGCTAAATGTCCTGACTAGGTAAGAACCATAGATCACCTCCATGCATAATCTGTATTTCAAATGCATGCCTACCATTTGCATAGACACTGCCTCTGATTCTGAATAAAATCAGACTTCACAGTATCACAAACATGATAGATAGCAATACAGAGTTAGATGTCAAGAGGTGCATTAGAAACAACTTAAGAGCATTCAGTTACACTGATATGATATTCCTTTGCACCAAGTTTCCTTAGTTGATCCAAAAAGAAATTACATACTTCCCTCATAAGCAGTATCTTTGAATGCTCATAAAGAAATCTAGGAGCATGGGAGTTGTTTTGTTTGACTAGTAAGAAAAAAACAGTAAAAACTGAAAGCTGTTTCTGTCAATCATTGTGCAGCATTATTTTCTTCAGATTAAAGTCCCCTACTATGGAAAAGCATGAGTTGTACAGTTTAAAGTCTGGAAACTAGCACAAACTGTTTGTAAACAAACAGTTCTGTGTAGGGCTTTTTTAAGATACATATGTATGCAGACATATTGTACTCTGTACACATATATATACTGTTTATATAATATATCATATACCCACATTAATACTGTATTATGGATCTATAGCTACATATCCAGATACATAGAGAGATTATCTGTAATAAATTTTCCAGGGTAGCCTGACTTCTTGAAGTGGTTCTATCTCATGTCCTATTTCTTCAGGCAGCAGGAAATCACAAGAGCTTTCAGGCACTGCTACGGCTGTGGCCTCAAACTTCATATTAAGTTCTCTAACTGCACAATTTCACTGTTTTCTTTTGAGCTCCTCGTAGGGTCCTTCATATAAAGACAAGTATAAAGCAGCTCTTCTACAATATAAGGCTTCCAATATAGGCTTAGTAACACTGAGAATCATGCTACATTCATTTTTATAAGCATTCTCTCAGCCTAAACACATGGACTGTAAAATCAAAGTGAAACTAGGAGTTCTTGAACTTCCCCCCTGCCCCTGTAGAAAACCTTGTGGTTTCAGTACTCTCCACATCCATCCCCCTTAGATTTTATTTCAAATTATTTCACAAAAACTTGTATTTTAAAGGAAAAAAAAGGGTTTTTAATAACTTGAAAGAAATAATGCTATCAGAATTATAATCAGTCAGCTTTTTGCCAACTAGCATCTAGTGTCCCATGACAACAGCTTGGTAACCTACAGACAGAACAGATTTCCTACCCAAAAAGAAGTTCTGCAGCTCTGATGTCTAGCACTTAAAGCTTTATTTAATAAACATGAATGACAAAACATAATTATTCAAACAACATACTACATCAAAAACAACTTCAAAAGTACTACTCAGAATTTTGCTAATTTCACCACTTACCTAATTATTGTGCAGCTTTGTGGAAATTGTTCACTCAGTGAAAACTAATATAGATTAACTTTACTTGATTACACAGTACACATTAAGTCACACACAAAAAGAATTCTAGTCAACTTTTGCTACATAACGACACAGGAAAAAAAGTGTAGTTAAACCAAAAGTCAGTTTCTGGTTTTTAGGCCAACCGATGAAGCCTGAAAGACAAGCTTTGGGTAATGTTAATTCTAGGCCAGAAGGTTTTCTTATTTTTTCCTGTTCCAACAGTTGGTATAACAGCAATTGGCTCTCCTCCTCAAGTTTGCTGTGTTTAGTTCCTGATGTTAACTGTACTAGTGCTGATCAAATGCAATTTGTGCTCTTTAGCTTTCCACAAAAGCCACATTTGCTTTTACCTTCACAAAGAACACTTCTAGAAAAAAAAACCACCTTGTGCATGGTCAACTGCATGTCTGTCTCAACTTTGTATTACCTGTGAATTATTCCTTTCCCATGCAAATACTCCAGGGCGGATACAATTTCGGCAGTATAAAATCTTGTACAGGTCTCATCAAACGAGCCAATTTTGCGTATATACTTTAGCAGCTCTCCGTTTTTGGCATAGCTAAGCCCAAAATCTGAATGGAACTCCGTTAAGGTTTATTTCTAAGCCAATCTAAAACAAAAATCCCCACATCTTATTCCAATGACAAGAATACTACTAAAAATAACATGAACAACATGGAAGAAGTTTGTTAATTTGAAACTTTACAAGTAGCAACCCAAAATAATTTCTTAAATATGTTAACAACCTAGGACATGGGTCCAAATTTCTTAGCATAGCAAAAACTACATAAAGGGTTAACTCTGTAGTTTTTCCAGGGAGTGGCATGATTAATTAATTTAAATTACATACATAATTGCCCTCAAAGAGAATTATTTACAGTAATAACTGATAAAAGTTAAAAATTGTCCCATCACCTGGAAAGCACCAGAGCAAGTGTTTACACTGCAAAAGAGGCCCTGTGAGCTCATATTGTATGATAATAGTACAGTAGTGCTTGCCAGCACTATTAGCAGCCTCTGGGAAAACCAAAAAACTACTTACTGACCCAGAGAGAGCTTGGGAAATGGTAGCCCAAACAGAGGATTCAGATTATTGTATAAGCACCTTCACCTTTACATAAGAAAAGTTTTAATCATAGCTCTAATTGTAGAAATGAAACTAGTAGGAAATATAGCTGGCTAGCCCTATTTTAAATGCAGGAATTATGGTGTTTTACTACAGATATATACACACACACACACATCAGGAATAAAACACTTCTAATACATGCCCCTCGATTCAGAATTTTTAAGTTATTTTAAACTTGGACCCTTCAACATTTACCACATAGACAATTTGTTTGACTGCTCCCCCCTGTCCCACAAGACACCTACTCTTCTCTTTGAGAGGACCCACTCATTCGATCTGCTTAATTACTGTTAAAAGCATGACTATAAAAAATTGCATCACATACATTAGGATATTTTAAATACCTCAAGTTAAATTCATCATTTCTGTTAGACCATGTTTCAAAGGAACCACAACTGGGCATTGTTGCTCTTAAGAAAGTATTACAGCAAGTTTTAATATACAAAGGATACATAGCTTTTCATCATCCTGAAAGGTGAAGTAGAGTTTCACAAAAAAAGGGTGATCCAGACGGGACATTACATCTCTCTCTCGTGTCACATATGGTACCTTGTTTTCTTTTATGATATGACGTTTTTCTAGAATTTTAACTTAATGAAAAAAGAGAGAGTAAAAATGCAAGAGGTACAATTAAATGAATCACACCTTGTTTTGGAGTTTTTTGGTTATATATAATTAACATGAAACCACTAATTCTGTTTCTTCAATGGGTGTTTTGTAACTGGACTACATTGATACCGTATTTTCAAAAAGTTCATGTTAAAGGAGTCAATACTTACTGGCATATTCTCTAGAACTTGCCAATTCTCGAGCCAAGACAACCTGTTGCCAGAGGAAAGAAAATATATTGTAACTGGCCACTAAACACATACACTAATATTGATCTTCCGGTAGGTATTTGGAACACAGCAAAATATTTAAGCATGTGTTCATATTATGCTTCAGCAAGACTTCTGCAGAAATTCAGTTCAGCAGACCAATGCCTGTTTTGCCAAAAGACTTACACTATGAGAGTGTGAATACCGATTTACTTTATTATTTTTCCAGAAGAATTCTGAAGATGGTAATATAAGTCAAAGTAAACTGCCAAATCTTCTTAAAGGGAGGAACAAAAAGCAACAAGTACGCTGAGGAATATTCATAAAAATAATTGTCACAGTACTTTACCTAACATAGATGGCAAAGATTGAAAGATAAATTTTATTTGAGTGAGCAAAAGTAAAAACTGAGACAGAACTTTAAACTATTTACAATTTGTTAAGAAAAAGATTTAAATAAAAGGAACAGAAGATTTCCAATTAGTAGAAGCAAGGGATGAAATTTCAGGCAAGCAGGTTTACATTTTTAAAGAGAAAAGCTTTTGGAGGAACACAAGGCTCGTTTTTAAGAAAGAACTTTATAAAAGGCAACTTTAGAGAAAATCTGAAAAGTCCTCTTTCATGAATGCAAGCAATAACCTTGTAACAACAGATGACTACAGCTTTCTGTTTTTCTCATTGTAAGTTTATATCCATTTCAACACCTTGCTAAAATCTCAACTTCATACTATTTTCTTTTAATCACTGCACCAGGCTTGCTTCTAATCCACTTCTCATTATATTCTAATCCCTTGCAAAATCAGTAATAACAGGGTACTCCAAAATATTACTACATACACCTGATGCTAAATGTTAGGTATTTAGGAAATATAAACAAGGCATTTTTCTCAGATGAAAAAAGTGCATGCAGTTGCCCTGTTTAGTACTAGAAAATTGATCTCAGTTCAGTAGTAACAGGCACCCTTAATTTTTTTTTTTCAAAGTTCATCTCCTACAAACACATTGAAGTTTACAGTATTTGATCAATGAAAATTTCCATTAGAAACAACCAGTCTGTTACAATCTGCATCTCTGCATAAGGAATTTTTGAGATCCTTCTGTGTACACGTATAACACTAGATAAGATGTGCAGTCAAATGAGAATGCTATTAACTTTTCTAATTTTTGTAGCTAGGTTTCATCAACCATATCTACCACGAAAGCTTCTGAAAGCAGGTCACTTTAAAAGACAGTTATTAAATAAAACCCCATATACTTGGAGACCATACTCAGATGACAGAAGTGATCAGCTGACACAGATGAAAATGTATCTTGGCAAATTAAGCTAATGGACTGACTCTCTTCCAGCCCTGCACTGTATCCAATTTTTTACCATTGTATTTCACAGGTATTGCTCACATACTTACATGGATATTGAACAGCTGTGTTCTAAGTACCCGTGACTAGGCACTTACCTGATAGCAGGAGTACCTTGGTACCCTCAAGTTCCTTCCTCACCAAACAAACCTGAGCATACCATATATCTTAACTTCCTCCCAACTAATAATCCAGAAAACCCCAGCAGACAGGCACCAAAAAAAAATTTAAAAAAATAAATAAAAAAAGGAAAAAAAAAGGAAAAAGAAAGAAATAACTCAGAGGTACATATTGATACAATGTTATCAGCAGGCTTGAATCTTATCCACCCTACAGGAGGAAGTAATATCAATAAGGAATGTAAATAGTAAGAAATTAGAGGTTAGCTGGATAGCTTAAAAAAAAGACGTAAAATTAGCAGAAAAACAAAAGCATTCATAGAACATATAAATGTGTAAGTTGTAAATTCAGACAACAGCAAGGCAAGAAATGTAGTTAAACATCCCAAATTGAAGGAAGGGGAGATAGGTAGAGCAGAGAACCCTCTGAGGCTACAATGCAGAAATAACTGCCAACATACCTGGCATACATCATGACCAAGCCCCACTCTAAACTTGAACAAATACTTCAGGCAGCCAGAGATTAAATCTGCATTTAAGAACTGGTTTTGGTCAGACAATCATAATTCCTTAGAGCTCCTGTTTTTAAGAAGTGCCTCATTTATCGGTGGAGACAAAACCAAGGTGGAATATATATGTACCCGCTATATAGAAGGAGGAGAGCAACACAACATGCCGCCTCAATCGTGAGAATTTTAATTCTTCCACCACATAACAGATATTCTGAAAGCAGCATGAAGCTGTCTACAAAGCAAGTAGATTCTCATTAGTTTAAAAGAGCTGAACAACAAGTAGAAGGCCCTGCATTTCTGTGTTTGCTTATACCAAGCATGGGTCCAAGAAGTTGCAGCTGCAGAAGAAGGTCCCACAAAATTGGAGAGTGCTCTGAAGAAAAACCCTGAAGCCAAATCATGTGCATCTCTGTTGAATTTAAAATGCAGCACTGGCACTAGGTGAGAGTTTGTGGTAGCTTAACAGAAGTCCAAGAAAATGAAATATGTTCATTATGATCTTGAATAAAATATTTTTTTAATCTGAAGATGTCATTGGATATACGGCAATATGAAGGCCCCTGCTTTTTGAGATAAACACTTTTTATTTACAACACTGGTGAGGATCTTGCAGAGTACATCAGATCTGAGTCTACAACCATGTTTAATAAGAACAAATCATATGCTTTTTAACAAGATGTTTTGATAACAACAAAGGTACATGCCCCACAGATCAAATGCTCTGAAGTTGATACATCAGAGGGTTGTGCTGCTGTCCAGGGGGACAGGTAGCAGAGCGCTGGAACAAAAGCTTATTCAGAGCCTGGGCTAAGCCCTATGAACTCCTCTACCTACATGGAACATGGCATTAACTTTCAGAGACCAAAAGCAGGAAGGAAAAGTGTATTACTGAAGCAAAGTGTTCTGGTATACCCAAGCCACAACAACTCTCTTGGATTCTCTAGGGAAACCTGCAAGTTATGCAAACTATGTGTTTGAGTGCAAATTACTCTTGATGAGCACTAGAGGCCTGCATCCTAAAAACCGCAGTAGGCTGTACTGGAAGAACCAGAAAACCCCAACAGTTAGAGACCTACAACCAAAAATTGTATACAAATAATATCATATGAAAAAGACACAGAAATATTATTCTTATAACTGTGAAACTACCGAACCATCAGATTAAAGTATTAATTGCTTAATGGATTCATTAAGGTAACACTTAAGTAATTCATTTTTGTGCAATGCTGTGGATGTAAGAAACAAACCATTTAAGGCTACTGAACACAAATATACTGACTGTGACTCACTAAGTCCTCAAGGACCATGACACTAGAGGCTGAGAAAGAATATTGGAGAAGTATCACTGTTCTTTCTTTCGAAAACATCTGGCAGTACCTCCTGACATAGACAGGACATTGCACAGTTCTTACCATTAGCTCCTAGACCAGTTCCAATCCTTTCTATCAAACTTTTCACATAACCTATTATGGCTATCACACTTACACTAGAAAGCAATGTTGACTGAACATCCAAGCATCAAGTCATTAGGATACAATGGAACTTCTGATCAATTTAAAAGGAGCTTAAAAAAAACCCCATCACCCCCATATTTAGGGTGACACTTAATAGGCAAGCTTAAATCCACTATATTCAATTCATTTACTCTTCAAGCTGTTCCCTCCACATTTCAATCTCATCAATCTTATACAACAAATTTTCAAGTTTATCTAAGATATCTGGCACTTCATATAAAAAGTAAAGTTACCGTTGAAAAAGATCCTTCACCCAGAATTTTCCCAAATTTGAAGTCATCAGGTCGTTTCTTTCGAGGCTGTGGAGGCTGCTGTCCTGTATGTTGCTGCAAGGAGTTTGAATTAGATCTTGATTCAGGTGCTGTGCCCTCCATGTTAGATCCCTGTCTGATGCCACAAGGGGAAATGACAGATGGAGTGCTGGAATCTGCTTGGTTTCTCACCATTGATGGGGATGAACAGGAGCATAACACCACGCTTGACTGGATTGGAACAGCATCATACTGAAAATGATGAAAAGAAATGAAACTATTATTCCCATACCTGACATAACTACCATGCACAACTGCACTTTATTTCCATACAAGAATCATATAAATTCTTCTTTGAATGGGTCATCATTAAAAATCTCTTTAGGAGGGAACATTAGTATTTATTTGGAAATGGCAGCTTCAATTTGATAAATACCTCTATTTAGGTCACGCTGTCATATAGCCATAGGTCAAATGTCTGAACACTTTAATTCAAGAATGCTTTTCTTAAACCCAAAAAAATGCTCCTAACACCAAATTTCATGGTATCTTCTCCTACAAATAATATGACCTTAAATTTCTAGTTATACAACGAACACCTGTATTTACCAGTAATATTAGTTCAGAGATCCAAGTTACAATGAACTCTAGAGGAACACATGAAAACTTTAATGGAGGCAAAGAATACATTCTTAATTTTTTACTTGGAATTTCACTTTCTCTGGTGAAGGACAAGAAGAAAAGAGATAACATAAAAAAGGCACATAAGCTAGAGGGTTTCATAACCGGCAACACCTAAAACTTTTTTTGAAGAATGCTCTGGTTCATGGCCTTTTAAAACAAGGGAGATTGCACGCACTATTTAAATTGTACATATGGCCACATAAAAACAACCCAATTGCAAAACAAAAAGAACAGATACAGCCCATAAAACAGCAAGTACAAGGAGACACACTCCTGATTAATATAATACACAAAGCAAGTCGTCATTTGGTACCCTTTTATCAATTTTCCCTAAGTAAGACCAAGGAACCGTGTCAAGTTGCTTTCTGCCCCTTTTGGTAATACACCTCAATTAGTCTGTCAGGGACCGCATCTGATGTTTTACTTCAAACTGGCCAGAAAATACAAACAAATAGGAGAGCTCTGCTAAACTACTGCTGACAAAAAACCCAAACCAAACAACAACAACAAACAACAACAACAAAAAAAAAAACAGAGGAAATATTTAAGAAAGTTAACACCATGGCTGAATATTATTTTTTAATCTCAGTATTCCACCATAGATCCAGCAGAATGAAACTATGACTTAATGAAAATCACCTAATCTCAAAACAGACGTAATGTACAACCATGTGAGATAGTCCATAACATACATCATGTTACCAAATTAAAAATTACTTCTGACAAAAAGAATTTTTTTACCTCATGAATTTCAATCTGAAACAATTTTCTGCATTTTTGTCAGAAGCCACCTTAGAAAGGAATTGGACTGACACTTAATCATGCACATGGTCTTAAAGAACCTAGCTCCCAAAAAAAGCGATTCCTCACATGGTTGTGGTCTGTGCAGTAGGGAAAAGCTACCTTTATTTACTGCTAAAATTGACACTATTACTACGAAAACAGCATATACACATTAAAGTATATGTGCTGTAGGTCACAGTTCCTTTTATGCTTCATATACATATATTTTAGCTGGTACCTTCCGCAGGCTAACTATTGTCCCCAGCATTTTCATATCCCAGATGAATCACCTCTCCTTCAGACAGCTACTCAAACAGCAGTGTGCCTAAAGATACACGCTAGCTAGAATTAAAAACAGATTGCACCCTTTCCTATCAAGACTGCAGCAAGACTGACACAAGCACGACTGCTCAGCAACTGAAGTGATGCCAGGATAAAAAACATCCCATTAACTGAAATACAGTAAATAAAACACACATATACACAGACTAAATATCGGGATCTAAATGATGAACTGGCTCCAGTCACAAATGAGGTTTTACAGGTTAATAAAGCAATAGCATTGCGGGGAGGGGGTCTGATCAGATTATGCAGCTAGCAAAAGAACCTTGAAAAAGCAAACAAGCAAGAAAAAAATCCACCACAAAGCAGAGAGCACTGGGAGAAAGAGGGGGAAAGGTGCTGGATGCAGTGTATTTCATTACACAGTAGCTGAAACTAAGTCACAATGAATATCCAGTATAGAAAAATCCTAAGGGAAGAGACAGAAGTAAAAGGACTTTGTAGGAAGAGAAGGTTATTTTCAGCCAGGGTATAACATCAATTAGTCCCAACTTTCTCAAAGGAAAGTCAAGATTAGGAACAAGGAGGACAGAGGAACATGCAGTAGATTTAAAAGGATCAGTTACCTAAGAAATGACAGAGCTACGCAACTAGGTCTGTTATGTTGCACCTCAACATTTACAGAAAAAGGTAATTCCTGCACTCGCCTTTCCACACTCCATATATTCTTCTTTAGCATTTTGCCCTGCATTATTTACCTTCTTAGTTTTATTTTGAAAGGCTCCGAAAAACAGGTCTGCAGAAACCATAAATGTCTCATTACATATGTATTTTTAAATACGCCAGAGATAGGATACAGGTCAGCTTATCTGATCTAACTCTGTACCATCACGCTTTTGTAAAAATCAGACTTAATATCCTCCTTCTGCCAGATGCAGACGATTTTTTAGTGAGAGATGAAGTCAATCACAGCAGAATTTTAGCATGTTCTAAACTGCATCTGCAATTCTCAGAAGCTTGAGGATGCTCTCCTTCTAGCAATTATCAATATTTCTCAGCTGGCAAGCCAGTGAAAGCACAGATCCTCACATAGTAACTACAGACTTACCTATTGCATGTCATGGATGATCATGACCACACTGATTAGCACTGACCTAGTAATTCTATCTCTTTAAAAAGTACTCTCTAACACTACTTCTTTCCCAAACCCTTAAGGGTTCTCCTTTTCATTTACTTTCACATAGAAATTGTTTCATTCTTAATGCAACATACTCTGAGTTTGAAAGCCTTTCATGGAAAAAAATAACAAACCTCCTGAATGCTCATGGCATTATAGATCAACAGTCATTTCGAAATCTTCATCAAGTAATTTTCACTAAATCACTAGAAACAGGATTCCTTTTATTTATACGTGAAATAAGTTCTAATACTGTTCTTTTCCCCAATTGTCTGTGAAGAGTAGAAATAAACTTTAAGTCAACTGGAATCAATGCAAAAAGCCCATTGGATAGCACTGTGTTTTTCCTTTCCTCCCCACCACCTAAAAGAACTCATACTTTTTCCCTTTGCAATTCAGCATTTTGACAACTGCACTATCACTACAACTGTTAATGTATTTATATGCATCAAACACATACCACACTTCTCTAAAGCAAGTACAGCCACAACAACTGCATCTCCACTAGTTTTTGCCCACCACAAAATCTGCAACACTACTTTACTGAGACCATTCTATCAACACTGACAGCAGCAAAAAATACTTTTCAAGACTGGGCTTCTAAAACTTCCAGTATCCTTTACTTCTCCACTGATTGGCAGGATGTTGAACCCTGAAGACGACTGAGAGTATCTTTGCTATTGCTGAATTTCTACTAGCAAGATCTATTACAAAGAAAATCACTATGAACAGGGTCCTGACCTCTTAGCTGTCTGATAGCACTGAGTCTGACTGCTGACTATTACTGAATCTCAAGGTGCTTTAAGACACAGGGCAAACATGATCACAAAAGCTCTTCCATCTAACTACTTCTAAGGCCAATATTTTTGGAAGCAGACCGTGGTAACAGAAAGTATTTTTTACACAAAGCAACATGACCTCTAAACCTCAACCAGTACATTTGTTTTGATTATAAATAATGCTAATGAGGCTATAAGCTAGAAGACTGGCACAACCCAAGATTCTGCTAAAGGCAGTTTAAGTTAGACAGGTTTGGCCTGAGCTGTTTTGTTAACTGTTTTGACATTGTCATATAAGCCAAAAGATCTGAAACTGAAATTTATTTTGTATTGCTTACAATTTAAACATTGAAAACCTGGGGTTTTAAAATGAAAAAATTAAAAGATAAGCAGTTATATTTAATAAATTCTTTTCATGGCACACTGGTGTTTCAGAGGGTTGACAAAGATGCACCAACTGCATGTGACACACATCTCGTATCTGAAAAAGAGCATCAGAAGGGGTAATTAACAGATATTACACACAGCTTTTCCACTGGCCTCCTCCCCCCTCATATCCCACAATTAAAATGTTAACCTTCTCTATGTTCCCCAGTACCTAGTTGTGAGAGTCTCCACTTCAAAGGTTATAGTGTAAGACACCCTGGGAGTTCCAGCGTGTTCCGAAAGAAAAAAGCAACTGATCAGGTCAGATACTCAGATAGGCCTGAATACATGTCCTCAAACTGCTACTAAAATGAGAATGCAGGCAAAAGCAGTGTAGTTCAGGTACAAGAAACTGAAGACACAAACCCACTGATTCACAGTAACAAAAATCCAACTAAAGGCCTCACCTTTCAGTGCAGAAAGCACAGTACAGTTTGCAACAATAAATACCGATCCCATACAGGAGCTGTTTGCAGGAAGTGTAATGATTATTGTGTGATCCCTATCAATATTTAACACCCATTTTCCTTTCCTAAATTCTGTCCGTTGCTGCACCAGAGTGGAATGCCCTGAATGAAGACAATAATAGATGGTGTGCTTTCATAAACTGCAGTAAACATCAATTCTCAGACCTTATATGCTCATGTCTATTTATGCTCTGGATGTCTGCCTAAAAATGGATTGTCAGACTTTCTGCTAAGTGATCAACAGCATCCTCTTTCTATTAACCAATTGTACATGTATCTGTGTAGAGAGAAACAATATACTGATTAATCAAACTCCATTGCATGCCAGTTTCTCTTCATACACACTTAGAATAGCTTAGAAGTTTGTCAGATAATCTCAAGAATTTAACAATACATCTATTTGCCAACATTATTATTACCTTTAAGTAATTAAAATACTTGCCTAAAGAGAAAAAACATTCATTAAAAAAGGTCACTAGCTGCTATCAGACTGCCTTTTGACTGTAACATAAAATCAAGCATGTAATGAACGGGACAAAACTTACAGTAAGACAAGCCTCAGAAGTACTTCTGAATGCATCACACAGCTATTTAACTCACCCACTTAACAGGTTAACTTTGACACTAAAATACATACAACCACACTAAAACATCATAGTAATTGGGAGGTATTAGAAGATATGTACTCTGTTCACACTTTCAGCTTGACAGAAGTTCAACATGATTTCTAAGAGCAAACAGTCATCTCCAAAAAAAAAAGAAAAAGAAAAGCATTTATTAAAAAAATACACTAGGTTTCAAAAATATTTTCCCAAAACAACAGGATGCTCTTTTCTACAGAGTTCTTTGAAGACAATAGTAAGCCATTTTCTTCAAACTGCAGCAAAGAAACCCTACTCCAAGTATTAGTTATTTGTAGATATTTAAAAAGCATTAACATCAAACATTGATCTTGTGAAGCAGGGGTTTGCGTTTATGTTGCGTAGAGCTGCATCAGCACTCTTTCAAACCTCATCATCAAATGGTATGCAAAAGATTACTGTAGAGAACTTAAAATTTAGCTCATAAGCCAACAAACTGCCCCTTTAACACCACATATCGTGAACAAACTGACCCTCACAGTCAGTAAAACAGTCTGAAGCCAAACAATTTGTCAAAATCGATACTTTGATCAAGGTTCATGAATGATTATCAACTACTACATTTAAATGAACATACTAAAATCTCATAGTTCAACTACAAAAACTGTTTTAACACAAATTCATTTTGCAAGAGAATCTGAAGTCATACATGTATCTAGGGTGAAGTTTTTTGATCTCAGAAGTTGCCACATGAAAAAATGGTTTAAAGACCATTTTTATGAATTAACCATATAAATTTCAAAAGCATTTGGCTTCGTAAAAGGAGGGTATTTTGTTGTTGTTGTCCAAACAAACAGCTATGCTAATTGATTAAAGAAGTCCAGGCTCTAACCCAGCAAAACAACTATGCTCACCTTCCTTCATGCCCAGTGTCATTTGAAACCTAGTGCTGAAAGGTAAGCACTCATTGAAGAACTGCATAAAACTGTTACTCCCAAAAAATCTCTTAACAAAATATCTTGATAGAAATAACCATAATTTAAAAGACAACAAAAAATCTTTAAAAATCATGTCCTGATAATACATTTCAAGATTAAAGACTGTACAAATTAATGGAAGCTTGAAAAGCTTGAAAGCTTCAAGCTTTCCCCTGTTCAAACATACTATTTTACCTAAAATGGCTGGTCCCTCTGCAGTAGTGGGAAACAGAAGTACTGTTGGTCTACTGACACTTCTTCCTTTGTCCAGTAAATCCATAACACAGTCCATCCATAAATGAGTAATGAGGATATCAGCTTCATATTATATCAGCAAAAATATAGCCAAGAAGCTCAATGCTTTGGAAGCACAGAGAACACCTCAACATTCTTAGACTGTTTTGACCTTTAGGGAATAAAGGTATTTTATCCACAAGACTGATTTCATTTCTAGAGAAATTAATTTTTCACGTACCAAGCAATGCTGATCCAAAATTTTAGTTTATGCAAATGCCTTTCTATAAAGTCGACCACCTTACATAGTGGTATTTCTGCCACTGATTTCCAGGATTCTAATTCCAAAATCAGGTAGGGACTAAAGCTAATGAAAGGATTTATAAGAACCTGCATTTCAGCCAGTTACTCTCTAACCTCCTCTACTGCTAAGCAAAGCACTTAAATTCCACGCATCTTCAGAGGCAGACTATTTAAGGCATCCTTCCACTGCCTAGTGCTTCAAAACAAATCAGAAACAGGAAACCACACAAATCTCCAAGAACCTAAAGTCAGCCTATGGCCCATATATAGCTATATTGTAAACAAGTAATCGAGAATTCATTTAACACAAACAGATCTAGGCTAGCTCACAAGAAAACAAAAGCCATCTGTGATCGCAATAGTCTGGATCCCAGGCTACACCACCAGCTACCTCACCTGATAACCAGGTGCTGCGCAGCATAGATGGGGGCTCAGGCTAGCAAACACAAAAAGACTTCCTATGCCAGGCTCCTTGCTAGCAGCTCTAGGAGGCAAAGAGAACAGCTTGGGGTAAAGAACAGAGAAGCAGACACACCGAAGTGGCAGTATATAGATGCAGTGTACATACAATGGATTCATGGCACAGTCAAGAACTGTAAATTCCTGCAGGATTACTAAAGAACCAAACGTTGAATTCAGTATTTTCAGAAGAATGCACTAAGCAAGTTAATCCTTGCAATTTTTCACCATAAAGAATTATAAAATATTTCTAGGTGAAGTATTTACAGCTTGTCTTTTAAAGAAGAAAGCAACTCTCAGGTTCAATATTTACTCACACAGCAAACCACTTACTTCCTACAGCAATTTTGAGTAGAATTCATATGGCGTGAAAAATAAGGTTCTAGACCAAATAGCTAGCTTTGCACATTTTGTATCCAGTCCTTTCAGACGCTTTAGACTGTAGTAAGTTTCCACAAGCCTACCTGCAAATAAGATGTCAGAAAGGGAAGTGGGAAGGGAAGAAAATCTGCTTCTCCCTCATTTCCTTCTTTATTATACATACACAATCTAACTTGGTCACTTGCAAAGAAAGTTTCTTCCATTTGAAAAACCAGAAACAATAATTCCTTGGCATCGTACGTATTCTTTGGAAAGCTCTGATATGAGGAACTTGGATTTTATCTTTCAAACATGATGTTTTTTAAATTAAGGTCACTTTCATATTTTCTGAATAGCATAAATGTGCTAGTTCTACAGCAATCCGTATAGCCTTTCTAGACAAATATATATATAAAAAATACAAGTTTACTGCTAAAAAATAGGTATTAATAAAATATTTCACATCTTCATAGACCAAATTTATTTTTATTACTTTGACAGTTTACTACATTTTTCAGTCTAACAAAATGATTGTGCCCCTGGTTTCATGCCTTCTGTACAAAAATTCCTGCAAGTACTTCAGTAGTCGTCGTCCCTTTCCAAGTTTTTCCAGCAATGTTGCCTTCCAACTGATCTGCTTTAGGCAAGTGCAATGAGCCTAAGCCTGCAGGGTATCTTACAACATCCAGCTACAGTAATCTACTTGTAGAGTTTCAAGAGCTAAATGAAACAGACTTTACTTCTGGCACTGTAATAGATCAAAAACCCAAAGAAAAATTTGTTTTAAAAAAAAGCTTACCCACACAGTGGAATCATGGTTTAGTAGACCATCACTATTATACTCAGATTGTTCTGTGGATCATGTCCTTTCATCTAGCTCTAAGCACTTTTAATGTTAGAAATATGAATGCATATAAAACTGCTCCTGTTAAAACTCCCGGTTTTTCCACCTTTGAGCACCTTTTCAACATCCGTGTCTTCTGCTATTGTCTATTCCTGCAGCCTGTTTTGGTGAGAGATTTACTGAAAACTTATCCCAGTTAAAAGCCTACGCATGAGTGATAAAGACTAGTCATGGTTTTATGATGAAAACCCAAGAGAACAGAATATTAAATAGATAAGCTTGAAGAGTTTCCCCTACATACATATCTGGAAGCTTTACACCTACAAATAATTACAAACAGAACTCTTAACATTGCCTAATCTAATTCTTAACATAGTTGCAAAACTGTCTCTATGTAAGGTCTATGAGCCCAGTTCTTCGAAAAGTGTAGTTCATATTAGTTCCACTGGGGGAAAAAAAAAAGCTAGCAATTTTGTTCAGCTGGATCCATGACTACACTATAGGTTTTATCAGGTCAGAAACACTGGTAGAATCTAGTAATTGCCAGTGCAGCTAAACAGTCCAGTAAAGATGTTGCTGCAAATGAAGATGTTAATTACCATACTTCCAGACATCTGATTTTGAGAGGAAGGGCACTTCTTGGTTTGAGACCCAATATACTCACATTAGCATTAACAGCAAATAGCTAAGACCACACCAGCATCTGCAACTAAAGCTGCACTAAAATAGTTTCCTTCTTAGAAGTACAACTCCCTCCTTAGGCCACATCTTCAGAAACTAACGGAACATTTTAGGAATTGTCCCTGAGTACAAAAATAAAGAAATTAACTGGTTTGGCAGAAAATTACGAGAACATTCCTTTCAAAGCCGGGCTCTGTTCACACCTCCCCTCCCCAATCCCATCTTATGCATTTACAATTCAATAATCACAGAACTCATTATGTCATTAACTCCATCACATAAACATTAGCAGTAATTTGCTCAGTCTCAGAAATACTGGATTTCCCATATTTGATATCATCTGAATTACAAAAAGGTTAGTTGAATCGGGCCACCTCTATCTAGTACTGCCTGTCAGTACACTCACCTGACCAGGAAAATATTAAATAGAATGGAAGAGAAGGAATTTAAAAAAAATTACCCTGACAAAATATCTTGATTTTCACAAAATTGGTTGTCAGTTGCATTCCTAATTTTTTCCCTCTCTGCATGCTTTTCTTATCAGCAGGGACCTAAACTGTATACAGAAAAGGAAGGGAAATGCAAGTATTTTGGAAAAAAAACTCTGAGAAAGATGGGCAATAAGCAAGAGCAGAAGCAAAAAGGGAAGCCTACTCTCTGTTTAAGTGTCCAAGTAAACAGAAGTCATCTCTGATGCTAAGAAGCAGCTTTATAGAGCTGTATCAACTAGCAAGAAAGCAAAACTAATCCCTTTAATAATCAAAAATTGGTTTATTTCATAGACCTTGATGTAGCATTCCATGTGCTCTGTAGGGCTACTCCACACAGTACTTCTCATCTTCGGTCATGATTCTGTGTAACACCCTGATGAAAAAAATCACTGAGCATGGAGAAGAGAGCACACTGAAACAAGATGTCAAGAATCTACATGGCTGTGCCAGTCTCCACATAAAAGCCTCCTTTTCATCAACTCCAGTTGATGAAAAAGTTTTAAGTGCCGCAGAGTGAAGCCTGGCAGCCTGCAACTGACAGAGCACAGGACTCAAAAGCACAGCAGCATGCACATGAGGACAAGGAACATATCACTGCCAGGTAGTTTTGCCAACACGAGTGAAAGCTGGTGATTATTTTTCTTTTCACAAGAGAATGTCTACACTAACCAAACTGTATAACTTACAACACAGAAGAAGATTTACCATTACCACGTCTGTATACCAACTACGAGTCCATCTTCGAGATATGTCAGTACACACGAAACGAGATTTACGCTGTCAGACTAACGTAAACAACTGCGTTTGAAACGGCGTCCTATTGTGACCCTCACGATCTTCCTCACGCGTTTGTTCCTACTACAAAAGAAATCGATTACAGAGTGACAGGTAGCTCCCACAGGGCAACAACGCCTGTTCGGCCAGCGGGAGACGGCCTGGCATAGCCATGCCAACGCCCCGTACCCGGAACCGAAAACGGAGGTCGGCGAGAGGCCGCGGTGAGGCCCCTTCACCATCGGCCTCACCTCCTCCCGCGAACGGGCTACGCTCGGGGGAGAACGGGGCCCTCCCGCGAGGCCGGCGGCGAGCCAGGAAAGGGGGGCGGAAGAAGGACCGCGAGCAGCAGCGACAAGACTGGCCCCACCGACGGCAGCGCCCGTTCACCCGCCCTGTTCGAGCGGGCGTAGGAGGCGGGGCCGTTCGCGAAAGCCCACCGCGACCCCACCGCCGGCAGAGCACTGGGCACGGGCGGCCACCTCTCACGGGCTGGCCCCGGCGCCCGGGCCTACTTATTCCCCCAGCACCCCGCGGGCCGCAGCCGCGGGCAGACTCACCAGGGGGCTGCCGGTGCTGGCCATGGCCCGCCTGGCCCGCGGGCCGCCCCCCGCGCCCGGACTCACCAGGGGGCTGCCGGTGCTGGCCATGGCCCGCCCGGACCGGGGCCGTTCCCCACCCGTTCCGCGCCAGGCGCTCGGCCCAGCCTGAGCCAATGGGGCGCCCGCGTCCCCCGCCCCCGACGTCACCACAACAATCCCCCCCCCGCCGTAGGCGGGTCTTCCGCGCACTGCGCTCGCTCACTGGTGGCGGTAACTGTTACTCACACGCGAGCCAGAACAGAGCGTCCCCCGTCAGCCTCAGCGTCCAAGCCGAGAGGAGGATGCGCAGTTGAGGGAATGGCGCCCCCAGGAAGCTGCGTAAGTAAGGGCGGAAAGGGGCGGGACCGCCGGGCAGCACCTTCCCCGGACGCTCACATCCGGATTTGTGCCACGACGGCGGCGTGCCGTAGGAGCGGCGGCTGGTGGCGCCAGCGCGGCGGCCGGGACTGCCGGGAGAGCCGCGCCCTCCACGCAGCTCGGAATTCGAGTGCGTCATAAATGCAATTCCAGTGCGCTTCTTCGTTCCTGAGAACTTGCCTCGTCTGCATAATACCCGCGCTCCCTCGCTGGTTGTGACAGGCCGTTTTCCCTGTTTTCTGTACGAGCCCGCGGTGCCCGTTAACGGCGTCCTGTCAGTCCGTGTGCGAGCCCGCCGGCCACAGACGCCGGGAGGTGGGCCAGCAGTGCACGACACTGTAGCGAACAAATTGAGTTTGTCAAAGAGTTCGTAGAATTGTGAGGGATTACTCAAGAGGATGAAGCAGGAAAAGACCATCTAGTTTACTGAACTGCATCAGAATGTACAAGATACCGATATTTAGCTTCAAGCGGGGGTGGCGTGGAGGGCCAGGGCAACTGCGGTGTCCCAGAGTTGATCACTTTTTTCAGAAAGGTTTTTAAAATAGCCAGCCTGAGTCACCTTTCCTCTATGATAATTTTTTCATCCTTCTGCCTGAAGGCAGAACTAATCTGTTCTGCAGATTAGTAGAACAATTGATCATAGTCTTGTAGTAGGTTGGATGCACGGGTCAGTGGACGTCTGCGCGTGTGGTTTTTTGTTGGAAGCCTACCTGCACTCTTCAGACTGTATCCATATTTTAGGCCTCTTAGAGAAACTCTGCCAAGTAGGAAAAAGCTTTTGTGTGACTTAGGTCAGTAGTGCCGTGTTTGTGGCTACTGAATGATGCTGTGATGGTTTTCGCATATGTGAATTGAAAGAGATTATCCTGGCGAAAAGGCAGATTCTTTTCCATGTGATCTGGTAAAACTTTTTTCTCCTCATTTTACAGTTTTGGGTCTAACTAGCCATTATCATAATGGTCCACACAGCTGCTTGACCAGCTGGATTTATGTTTATATGTCCTTGGATACTTTTGTAAGGCTCAAAAATTAGCTAGTTTTTTTAAGGCTCAAAAACTATCACAAAACTATAAAAATTTATGGATTGCACACAGCAAGTTTACAGCTATTCCAAACATTATACAACCAAGACTTGTGAACACAAAGAAAAGGAAGGAACCAAACAGGGCAGACTTGTAATACTATTACATGACTACTCAATCAAGCTGTATGTGTCAAGACAGTTCTGTGCAGACTCACATCCTGTTCCAGTAGGGCTTACTTGGGCACGTGTAATGCTCTGATTCAGCTTCTCTGGGCTGTAGATCAGCTGTACAGACTATATGTGTGTTCCAGTATGCATGAGCCAAAGCAAACACAAATCAGGCAACAGCATTACTATAGGCAATTTGCTAGGTTCTGCTGCTTAGTATCAGCAAACTGTAACATTTTCCTTTCTAGAAAAGCAGATGGTGCCTTTAGAACAGAGGTAATAAAGCACACAATAGCATTAAAGCCACGAAGTACCAGGATATTGTATGTAATTCTTAGAGCTGACAATGCTGTAGAGTCCAGTGGCTTCATCTGGCAGAGTTTAGTGTACCAAACCTGCTGGAAAACTTGGACAGTAGAAATTTTTATCTCCTGTTCAGTTGAAAACAAACTGAGAAACTAAAATTAATTAGAAAATGGGACAACCACAAAATCTAAAGTTTGTCATCAGTCTTAGGAAAAAGGGAGAGTAAAGGCCTGTTATTGTTCAGGAAAGGGAGTGAATAATAGACAATGTGTAATGGATTGAGTAATACAGCACGCCCTTTTTCTTCCACTAAAACAATCTAGTTTAACAATAAAGATAATATTATTCATTTTAACAAGATAATAATAGCAAACAAAAAAATTGAGTTAAAGTCCTTAGCAAGTGTGTTAAATTCTGCAGGGACAGATGAAATTTGCCCCAAAGTATTTTTTTTTTGGGAAAATGAAACAAAACAAAACCACCAAAACCAAACAAATAAACAACCCCCAAAAAACAAACAAAAAAACCAAACCAACCAAGCAAAGCATAAAGAACTGAATCAGTCTCTGCAATGTTGGAAGTTATTTCTGAGAAGCCGTTCAAGAAGCCTAGAGGACTTCTGAATGATGGTCTCATCTTCAAGTGTAGGAAAAGTAAGGCCAAAAATAATGCTAAACTGAGTGAATGATTAAACAGAGAATATAACTTGATTCAACTTCCATCTTTGCTAAGAAAGCTTACTTGCTGCTAACAGGGTAGATAGTATATAATTTGACTTTGCTAAGATTTTTGACACAGTTCAGTTTTAAAGGAATACTAAGGAAGATTGTTGACCTAAATGCTAGCACCTTGTTAATGAATAATTAAAATTTTTGATAATGCATCTAATCATTAGCAGTTCCCTGTTAAAGTGAAATGGCATTTCAAGGGGCACTCCAGGCTCAAACTTGGTCTGATTCAATATTTTCATCAGTTTTGGTAATGAAATAGAAAGTATGTATACAAGATTTGTGATATTATTCTGGGAAAGATTTTAGTCACTTGGGGAGACAAAAATGAGGAGAAAAAATATTTTGACATATTTTAAATACACTCTAAATAATGAAATTACATTAAGTGCAAAGTATTGCAATTCAAAAAAGAAAGCAAATGTATTAATATAAGCTCTGAAATAATAGGTTACTAGCAATATACTGAAATAGGATGTGAGAGTGAGAGCTACAGAGTACCAGAATTTAAGTAATGAATTAATAGTGAGATGTTACTGCAAATAAATACTATTTTAGCACATAATGACATACAGAATTTGAGAACGGCAGCTAGTACTTATTTCATTCTTCATGTAACAAATGAGGATGCAGTTGAATAGTATTTCCAAGTCTAGGCATGATGCCTTCAGGAAGCTGTGAATCAGCTGGGGAGAATCGGGGAAAGCAAACACTGCCTGTAGTGGGGGGACGTGGGAGAAACCTCCCGCGGCCTCCGGCGGGCGGGACCTGCCACCAGGGGGCGGCCTGCGCCGAGGGGCATCCGCTGGGCGGGGGAGCGGGGGCGGCCCCGGAGGGGAAGGGCACTGCCTCGGGAGGAGGAGGCACTGCCACATCCACTCAAGGGGGCTATCCAAATATAACATACCTGAAGCCCGGGCCCAGAGGCCATGCAGGAAGCGACACAAAGACAACTGAAGACGAGCTGTGTCCCTCAGCCCTTAGGTGGAGGCTAAATAAAGCTCCCATGCCCTGGGCAATATAGGTGACTAGAAGTACCAGGTGAGACAAGCAAAACAAAACAAAACAAACAACCTCCAAACACACCACCAAAAAACAAACCCACAACTAAACCAAAATCTTTGTCACAGAACATTTTCAGCTCCTTAGTGGCTTACAAGCACTACTTAAATATTTTCCAAAATAGTTTCTTTTGGCAAAATTCAACAGAAGAAAAAGGGAAGAATGCTGTGTACTTTGTTCTGGTTGCAGGTGATACACATAGCATGCACTCGGTAGTCCCAGGATATTAAAGGCTTCATAGGTTTGATCAGAGCCAATATTATATCTCCTTATTAGACTGTAGTTCTCTATCTTCCACTTGAAGGATATATATCCCTCTTAGAGGCAAAAGTCAGCCTTAGAATAGTGCAGAGATTCTGGAACAAGCTGTGAAAAACCATAGCTTGAACCTAATACCAGTCTCAAACATGACACCAAAGAAAAGAACAAAAAAAACCTTAAAAAAACACAAAGCAAAAGGACAGGGGGAAAAAAAAGGGGGGGGGGGGGGAGGGGGTTATAGCCTGCTTTTTTAGAAAATTTGTAGTATTTCAGTGGCTGAATAAAAATGAGGCTTTGATTGTTCCAAAGACCTAATTGTAAAGCAGAGGCATTTTGGTTTTAGCTGCAACAATTAATATTTTTAAGTAACTCCATAAAAGCAGAAGCAGCTGAAAGTTTTTAAGAGTTTCACCTGGAGAACTCCTGATGCTAGAATATCATTTCAGCCTTTTAACCATCAGCCTGTCATCATCTGCAGACTCAGTTCTTATAGTCTTGCTATCTTGCCCTAATGGACACAAGCAGTGTCTTTGGCTTTTCATTTCTCTCAAGTAATTTCTGTCTACATTCAATCTCTCAGTTTTCTTTGCTTCTCTATTAATGAAGTTTTACACTCTCCCTTCCATAGCCTGACCTGCTTCTCTTTACTCATATCTGAATATAATTGTTCCCACTCTCATTTTGCTAATACAACTGGTACAGAATACCTTATGAACAGAACAAGATTTTATATGGTTCAATTTCTGTGCAGACGTGTTCATAAGTAAGGGCTGTCAAGATCTGTTTAGTTTAAGATACAATTGATCTGACAATTTCAGGAAGCATCTCTCAGATTCTGAAGATTTGAAATTTGGGACACTACATCAAACTACACTATGGGGTCTAAAAGTTTGGGATCACCAAAATCCTCCAGGTATGTGGCATTGTTTTTCTGATTTTCTCATCCTGGGGAAATTACAGCAACTGTTAATGACAGCAACATCATGTTCTCCTCTTGCCATTAGATTGCGGCAGAATAAAAGATGCACCCTTGAATATAGCTTTTGCAAGTTAAAAAGCACCGAGGACCAGAAATGGGATATTTTTTCAAGTATCAGAAAAGCCCTTTGGTTACAACACTGAAAACAAATCACTGCTGTCACCTTCTATGGCTGTCACACAAATTGGATGTTAACTCCTCCTTCTGGTCCTGTTTTTCTCACAGATGAGGACTCCTCACAACAGTTCTCTGGCTTAGCATGCTTTTTTGGAAGGATGTCTCAACCTACTTTGTTTCTTCTAAATGAAATCTTTCTTTGCCTTGTCAAAACTAATTTGTGCTGTCACCAGAGAGACAACGGAAGCACTCCAAAGAGAAAGGAATGAACATATGTGGCTGCGTATATGCGTGTGTCAGCTAGTTCAGATGCATGCGTACATATCTCAGTATGCTTGCTAAAACTGTTGAGCCCATTAAATCTAAGAAATGCAACTAAGACTCCAGAAATCTGCTTGGTAGATGATTAATCATATATAGGATTTTCTGTGTCTAGGGCAGAAAGTAAACCTCCACTCAGAAAGGCTGTACCTGTTGTGCAGATAGGCAAAGGACTGATCAATTCTTGAGAAATAATAGAAGTCCTGGAGAGGCAGTGGGCCTGGCCTCTTCTGTGATTAAGTAAAGGTCATTTGTGCTGTTCTTGTTTTTCACCTTTTGCCGTTAGATCAGCCCAGCCACTTAACCTTGAAATAATTTTTTGTTAAAGCAGTACACGAGGCTTACTTATTGCAAAATAAAAAGTTACAACCCTTCAGGATAATAAAGAACAAGGCCTACTGTCTGATTATCTTTAAATAGAGCAATTACAAATTCTGATCAAATCAGGAACTCTTTTAATTCATCAATATCATATTAAGAAGCAGAATTTCCTTCTTAAGCAAAAATAGTTTCTCATTATTTTATGAAAAGTCATGCATAGTTTTTACAAAATGATGGAGTTTAAATCATGGTTCATCACATTGCAAATATTTCTGCTTCCAAGAGGCACACCATTCCAATAGTTCTTCCTGAAGAAAACAGCAGGTCTGCTGCTTCCTCCTTAGACAAGAGGGCTACTGGATCTTGCAGCCAGGAGGTTAATTTAGGGAGGAGCATAGCCGTGTGTCTCTGGGACCGCAAATGGTGCTGGAGTCAGGCTTTGCCATGCCTTTAGGGGTAGTATTTACTAGACAGAGGACTTAGTCACAATCTTCTTCTGAAGTACACAAATTGAGGATTTATTTTTAAATCATACATGTTAGAAACTGTTTGCACAGTCACTATTTAAGCTGCTTGGAAGGACAGTGTTGGGAGGTGATCTGAGAGCACAAGGAACTTCATAGGCAGTATTCCTCATGGAAGGTCACTGATCTTTCTGGTGTTTAACACGACTATTGCCATTAGAAAGCTTCAGTAGTTCAGCAGGAATCAAACCTCCTGTGGTATCATTGTCACACAAAGTACAATAGTCACTACCACTGAAGGACATATCTGCTATCCCCAAGGATTCTTGAAGCATAAGAAAGTCATCCTTTCCATGCTGTGAGTGAGAGGGATAATTCTTTCCAACACTAGGGCTCTCAAGGTTGTCTTTAATTATTTCAGAGATTTTCAGGCCAACGGTATCATCATCATGGCTTGGTGCAAACAATAGTCCTGGCCTCAACTCAATCTCTTCTGCTCTTATGTACCTGCTGGGGACATACTGCTGTCTTGGACCCAAGGTAAATTCAAAGTTCTCTTCTGCAGTAACCAGATCTGTGCTTTCTGTAGGTTTCAATGAGATTTGGGAAATCAGTTCTTGGGTGTTTGGATCAGAAATTCTATCTGCATTCACTTTGCTTGAATTGCTGGCCTCTTCTCTTTCAAGCTGGCTACAAGCCTCATTTGGTCCAACCCACTCCTAATGAAAACATCAGTAAGGTGGGGTCATTTTGCAGTTATTCCAAAATAACTCTTCTTTCTTTATGGCTTTGGCACAATAACCTAAATGTTTAGTGTAAATCCAACAGGCTAAGTTAGAGTAATAGGATAAAAAACCTAGCTGCTAATTTCACAAAATTTTACAAGAATTTTTACAAGATTATACCACCAGAATATAATGCAAGCTGCTGGTATTTCTTTGGTTTTGAAAGGGTGCACCTTTTGCATTCAGTCTGAGCTGGGAGTCACTGGAGGAGCTCCACTTCTAAGGAGCAAGAAGCTGGACAGAAGCTCTGGTGGTTAGCTGGAATGTGGAAGCAGGAAACGGTGAAACTATAAACTCTCAGGAAGATCAGAACCATGTAATTCTGCTAGAACGATTAATCCCAGGAAAAAAAATCCTCCTGTCATGAACTGAGGGTCATAAGAAAGAAGTGAAATTTATTTCTTACCTTAAAATTCCCATTGTGCAAACTATAGAGTGGCTGAAAGAAAGCAGCTGGCGTGGGAATGTTAAAGCAGGTGAGGCTTTTTGCCCTGAAGTGAGAAAACAACACTTAAAAAAAAGGGACAGTTTTTCTGTGTTTTGTCTCCATGATACTGGTTAGATGAACCCCTCCACACTGATGTTAGTAAGATTGCACAAGAAGCCCACTCATCATAATTTCTGACTTCTCATGCAACTGTTTGTCTGCCACCTGTGCTTGCATTTAATGTTTAAGCTGAAGCACACTCTCATAAGTTTCTTAGGAATATGCAACAAACTTAATATACTAGTCTATTACTCATTATATGCACTGAACTGTTTAAGCATTTGTTTATCATCTTGCTTGATCTAAACCACTGTTTCTGAAAGTGTTTTAAAGAGTTCTAGTTTCATTACATTTAAACAGAGAAATTCTTGCAGACATCCTTGCCCTTTAATAGAGTCTATCCTGTAAAGATATTTTATCGCGTGGACATCATGTGTTCTGTTTCTCTAAGAATGATGTGTATATGGAGCATAATAATGTATGTCAAGGCAAAAAAGAAAGCAGTAGTAGGAGATTTACCTATGCTCTGCCAGCATAAAAAGTTGCAGAGGATGGTTGAACCAAGGTTCTAAAACCACTTTTTTCTCTGTACAACATGGTCTCAAATGAATTGGAGTCAGTTTAATTTGCCTATATTGGTATTTTACCTACTGACTCCTGCCAGGAATGTAACAAGTAGCTTAACACTGACATCAGTTTAAGCACCTTTATGGATTGCTGTGTACTTGCACTTTTAATTTATCTACATGAAACTTCAAAAATTTCCATGGGCTTAAATTTCTTTAACTCCAAGAGACCATCATCCTTGGGCTGTAGCCGAATTTGGGAGTCCCAAAGGTACTTTGGTCTCCTTAAGGACTGTATAGTGGGTCGTTAACTATCACCAGCCAAGGAACGTGTCATGTTCCAAGATTGTCAAAAGACCTTTTGGAAATGACTGAGATTGTGCAGCAGAAACAGGAAGGAAAAGGGGTATAATGACTCTTGATTTACCCTTTTCAGGCCATAAATATCAAGGGGAACTTAATGAAAATCACATACCTTGAGGAAATCTTGCAGTTCCAGAATAAATACAGTAGAGTGCCAAAACTCAGAGGAATTAATAAGAACTGCATAGTTTTGGTATTTAGAATCTTTTCAGGGAATTTTGGGACATCTAGGAAAAGAATCAGCGCAAAAAATTTTAATAAAAATTCTGGAAGTCAAGATAGAACCCCAAATAACCAAGCAATACAAATGAAACAGCTTTTCATTTGTAGCCAAAGGCCTTAAGGAAAGTAAGTTGGCTATGAATATTTGAATAAAGCTAGTTCTGATTTGAAAAGCTTCATTTTACCATGTACCTTCTTTTTTTTTTTTTTGGAACATGGACATGAAAAAAAATGAAATAAAATGAAAACAACATTCTTTGTACCTGCTCTTTGAAACAGTGTTGTCTGGCTCCACTCACTCCACTGACTGTGGTATGAATTCTCATTTTCAGAAACTTTGCAGCGAACTCTTGCAGCATAAGCAATGCCACTGCGGAGCTCTGTGGCTTCAATTTCAACCTGTGGCAGTGAACTGGGTAGTGTCTTGTTCAATGCAACCTGCAAAGTATTACAAAGCATTGCTGTTAATGAGACTGGGCAAAAGGATGGTCTTTTAAATACTCTTTTTTTGTTGTTTTTTCCCTTCTCTTTTCCAGATTTTCTTTTCTTAGATGCAAGAAGAGGGCCTACATGATGATGGATGACTTCTGCAGGGTTCATGAGAGGAAGAGTTATTGAACTTCAGTATTGATGTTTTATGTAAAATCTCTCAGCCTTAATATAGGAAACTAGAAAGGCCGGCTTAAGTCACCTGGTGGAGAGCCCTGAGCTGAGTGGCAAGGCCGTTGTACCCAAAGAACAAGGCAGGATCACCGTATGCCTCATCCAGTTACCTCCCAGGACATGCTGTACTCCTTATACTGCAACTCATATTGGAGAATTTCAGCGAGGTACCAAGGCACATTCCATAGACTCCACCATATCTGGCACTTGCTGGCAGTGGTGTTGCTCTGGATGTTCAAAGGTGGATCAAGTTTTACTGCAAATAGAGGAGGAGTTTTTTTCACGGTATTTGGGACACCACAAAAGAAAATGCATGGTATTAGGGTGACTGAAGTCATGGAAGATAAAGCTGGGTCTAAAGAGGGATACTAACACTAGCAGTAGACCAAATTAGCTTACAGGATTGGAACAGCTACAGATCTGATGTAAATTAATGATAACTCCAGTAGTCCCTAGGGTTAGTCTTGCGAGCAAAGAACCTCTCTGGATATCACATTCTGCCCTTATGACATACCACTAATATGAGCAGGTTTTGAGCATTTCTCTCTGGTACCAGGGCATGGGACATTCAGTTAAATCCATGACTCCTCATTACATAATTTCCTAGGGAAAAATAAAACAACTAAACAAACAAATAATTGAGGCAATCCAATTGCAAATTACCCAGGGCACAAGAAAACATGATGCAGATGAGAAGTATTCTTGAATGGTGCTCCAGAGCCAGCCTTCTCTGAAGTCTGGGAAAAGTCAGGATGGAGAGACTCAGTGACTGCATCCTTACTGGTGCAGTTCACACAGTGCACTCTCTGGGGATGGACAGTCTTGCTTGTTTTCATTGTTTTCACTTGCTATCTTTGAGACATCCTTTGTTAGACAGCATATCAGACCTATCCTGGAGCTTCTGGGCAGAGCCTGAGCTCACAGCTGCCCTGGTTCATACTTACTGTGTTTGCGGGGATTGTACTCTGGAAAGGTCAGGTATGTGTGATTATGTCCAAAAAAGTTTCCTTGGAGAGAGACTCTATAACCATCTGTTTCCAAGATCTGGTTGGCTAAATTAATTGTGCAGTGGTACTGATTCTGTGTGCTCGCTGTGGCAGTCAGTTTGCAGCTGGCGTTGTGGCCCTTTGACCAGAGGCTAGAAGAATAAAAAGGCTGAAAGTTTCTTTTAAGTCATACAATTAAGTGCTTTTCAGTTTATGGATATGTGGCAGCTTAGCACACCACAACACTCTGGAAGACCATGAACCTATTTAGTGCAGACAGCAAGCAAACCAGCAATCCAAAAGCTGGCAGGATGGCAGGGCTGGATAGGGAGGAAGGAGGCACCTTCATAACCTTACTGCTGAGAGCACCAGATCTCACACAAGTTGTACACAGCACCCAGTAGCTGTTCTCTGCTCCCTCTGAAAGTGAGAGGGCTGCTGTCACTGCAGGAAAGCAGGTGGGTAGGGGGGAAGGAGTGGATGGACAGTTGGTTACAAGTGCATAGCGCAGAGGTAACAATAAGCTGTACATTGAGACCTCTTTCACTACAAAAAAACCAGTATTGACAGCAAAACGTGTTGGAAGTTGGTTTGTCTTTGTGTGGTTTAGCCATTTATTGGTTATTTTTTCACATTGCATGTGATTCCACAAGAAACTGGAAGATCACAGTTTATCAGCTTGCCCATCTTTCTGTATTAATAAGAGTATTATTAATAAGAGTATAAAATCCAGTATTAATAAGAGTTAGGCTATTTTTTACTCAACTGTAGCAGAATGTGAGGCATCTAATGTCAGAGTGGCTTACCCTCATGTAGTAGTAGTTACTGGTGGTCAAGACAATGTTACTACATAACCTAAACATATTCATCTTAAATTATCCTATTAGTTAGCAAACTATTTATCCGGTTTCTTCTATAGAAGAAAAACTATTCAGATAATATTCTAAATCTCTTATTAAAGCTTATAACTCAGTGGACTTGTATTTATATATTTACTAACATAGATTAAACCATTAAGTGTTTAATTTCTAGGCAAAAAGGAAAGAAATTATTAGTTAGGCTGGTTAGGCAGCTTTATGTAGGATGGGCTCTGGAAGTTCCCAGGTCATGGGGACCAGAGGCTGGAAAGGGAAGGTTCTGTGCGCTGAGATGCCTGCCAGAAGGGTTCACTGAACAGGTGGAGAGCCCATAGCTGACAGATCATGCAGCCATATGCGATGGACCTTTGCAGCAGCCCCTAAGGCTGCAGGACCACAAAAGAGAGCAGCTTCTGAGGCGGCCCAGGTCTAGAATGATGGGGTGGCAGAACTAGCTGTGCCACAGGTCTGCTGTGGACAGAGCAAAGCCCACAGCTGGGCTCCATCTCTGCTTCTCAGTGCTGTCCTGCCCATGCAGGGCTGGGGATGCCACAGACAGCTCTTGGTGTCTTACTTGGTGAAATGCAGGTGGAAAGGTCCATCACCCACGGGCTTCTCCGTTACCCACATGCAGCTCACAGTAGTCACGTAGTTATTCAGGCAGCTCAGGCTGCCAGAGAGCTCTGCAGAGAAAGGAGACCAGAACTGGATTCATGTATCACTGGATGATGCCTGGCTCAGTTCATCAAATAAATGCATTACTTGCTACTACTTCCTTTGCTGACACTGCATCTAATCTTCCTCATCATGTTGTTATTCTGTTGTAACACACTTCACTCCATGAGATGAATGTGAGATCTTAGAGCAGGGACCTTGGGCAGTGGTTACACTTTTTCTGGTGCCCAGCTTTTATAGTATGTGCTTAGTCCTCTAAGCCTGGCATTGCCAGCCAGCTGTACTGGTACCTGGGAAAGGGCAGTCACAAGATCTTGGGTTGCATATTGAAGGGTCTGTGAATGGAAAATGAGCACAGGCGTGTATCTGTCTTTGTACAGTGGACCTATTCCAGATCTCCTCTTACCTCTCCTTCTTCCTCCGCCAAAGACCAGTGCAGCAGCAATGCACAGCTGGAGGCCCAACTGCCACACAACTCCTCCCATTGCAGATAGTATCTAAAACAGAATCATTGTTAAGAGCAGTTTTGTCAGTATTTCTACCAGCAGATTGAAGCATTAGCTGCAGTCTTCTGCCAGCCTGACAAAAGCTGATCTTGAATGTGTCAGAGAGGGCAACAACTCAGCTGTATCATTTCTTCTATAGGAACTGTTCTTCTTATGGCAGTAAATAGTACTTTGCACTAAAGCACCAGCTGCCTGAAAGGAAATCTACAATTCCTGCAATTTGGTTGAGGGTGGGAGAAGGTGTGGGTCCTTCTTTCCTTCTTCCTGCATTATTGTCATCTGGTTTATGACAATTTAAGAGCAGCAGAGAGCCACAGTGGGTTGGAACCAATGTTCATGCTTCCCCAAAACCTGTTTCTGACCATAGTCAAAACCAGATACTTGGAGAGAATCATAGCAATAGAGCATGTTTGTCTCTGAGCATTCTAATCCTGAAGGGTTATGTAAGGATGATTGAAGTGTATCTTCTACAATATGGAACACTATATCTCTACAAGGTTATGCTGGGCTCACTCTCTTTCTTTTTAACCAAAAATTCCATTCTCTGAATTGTCTCCTGATGAAGTTTTAATTTAAAATTATATTTTTTCACTAAAAGTTTCTGATTTGATGATTTTATGGCACTTAATATGAAGAATATATTTAATATGAAGAATATGGACCTGATCTATTCAGCAATATGTGGTGTTTCAAAAAGATGTTTCCAGTTTGCATTATTTGCTGTTACCTGAACACAGCAAATGAGCCCAGCACCACTGCAAGGAGAGTGCTGCTCCAAGGAGCCTGAAATCCAGAAAACTTGGAGTGAGTTTGTAGACAGAGACCACTAATCAGTATAAACAAAAACAGTTTCTTGAAAAATTAAAAAAATATTGAAGGAACAATGTTTGCACAACTTGACTAGCACAGACACTGAACTGAGCTTTACAGCAAGAGGGTGGGGTAATATTCTGTCTCAAAAGAGCCTGAGTTAGCTACTATCAGAAAAAAAAGAAAAAGAAAAAAATACCAAACAAAACTTGCCAGAGATTATGATCTCTCTTTCAGAAGAACTTGGGGAAAAGGGGAAGAGTGTCAGCATAGGAGAAACAATAAGTACAGCATTAGCACAGGACCAAGCGGATATAGCCTAGCTATAGAATAAGATTGTGACTTCTAACCAACAAAGAGTCTGAAGAAGTCTTGAATAGAAGTGAGCAAGAAAAAGCCTATGCTTAGCAAGGACTGTAATGTAATCATTAGGATTAAGAATAATCATTAGGATTGTTTTACTGAAGAGATTAAATGATCTGATCCATGACCAAGAATATCCTTCCAGTCATGAATTTCACAAAGCTAGACAGCAGCATCCACGTATAACTTGGATTATGCCTGCCTGTAGTGTCCCTTGTCTGAATTAAATTGTAAAATAATTACGATGTTTCAGGAACTGATCAAGAGAAAAGAAGTATTTCTGGCTTTTACTTCACCACCTCTTCATTTACGGGTTTTTCATAAATATCCTGTTTTGCTGCACACTTTCTTCAGAGTGGGGGTTGTCGAGAGGAAGCGTCACCATTAGCTGATTTTAGCTGAGGGAGGCTGGGAGGCATGAAGCCTCTCCTGCTTATCATTCTAATCAGGTTTGCTTATGATCCCTGTGATAAATACAGTAATACTGACTAAATATGAAATAGAGAGAGCTGCATTAAGTAGAATTATACATATGCTTACAAGAACTTGTTCAGGCACACAAACAAATAAACAAACTGAGGTCAAGATAAGTAAACCAGGACAGAACATTTCCAGGTAATTGCTACTAATTCGATAAACCACTCCGCCCCCCCCCGCCGCCCCCCCCCCCCCCCGCAAGTAGTTCTTTGTTCAGTTCTGCAATGTTTGAAATGTGTCAGATATTTCTGGCTCTCTAGCTCACCTGGAAACAAATACAACATGTTTAAATGCAAATTTTTGTGTTAGAAGCCATAAATGTTAGTCATAGGTAGGCCATGGAACACTGAATTCTGAAAGACTTATCAAAAAATAACTTCAGGAAATAGCACATAACCAGCTGAATGAGATTCTGCAGTACATTAATGCAATTAGAGAAGCTAACATACAGACTGTGGATATATCTTAATTAAAAGAAAAGTTATTGCAGCTACACATAGCATTTTTAACACCATTAATTAGTTTCTTCTGTTGGAATCAAAACTTCAAAAAAAAAAATTGCTGTCAATATGAAAATGGTTCTGAAAAGGGCTATAAGAACAATATAGTCCTGGAGAACTTTACTCAGAAATCAACAATTAAAGACCAAGTGAATCTCTTTAACTTAAGCGAAGGAAAGGCTAAGTAGTCATTTCACACCAGCCATAAGTATGGGTGAGAAGATGATTTCAGGTAGGAGAAAAATATTTTCTTTTCTTTTTTTCTTTTTTAAATCTACAAGAGAGAAATGGAAAGAATCCAGTAGCTGGACACTGAAGGTAGATACAATTAGGCAGAAACAAAGGGAAGAATTTGTACAAAAGGGATCTATCTTTATTGCTGAAACATCTTGCCTAAACATATGCAAGACCTGTAGTCTATAGATCTTGGTTAGGTATCATAAAAAGAATAAAAAATCCTATTAGCTCAGATGGAAGTCCAGTTCTAGCAGCACAGCTGATGCTAGCAGATGCTAGCAGTGGAAGACAAATCAACTTCTTAGCCAGATGTCTTGGGGACCAGACTGCTTGCTGCTTTCTTGTGTTCTAATGTCCAGTTTCTGCAACACTGCAAAGTTGTGGGTGAAGGCAGAAAAGCCGTAGTGTCAAGAAGGGAGAACCACCTTCACTCTGCAGGAGAGAGACAAAATGTCTGAGATGATGCCCTGAAATGATACACCAGGTATGTTGCCAGCAATCTATCGGCACCAGGAGGTGGTAGTGACCTTGATTTCCAAGGTGGTCTCAAGCTGGTTGCAATGGTGTTTCCATCCTTTCTGTATGTTTCTGCCTGTTTTCTTCTCGAGGAAATGAGCTGTGCCTTTCCCCTCCCCTCCTGTGGTTCCCGCCTCCACTTCCCAAAAGCAATTTTAAGTAATTTTAACCAGAATTTGTACAACACATTTTCCAAATGCTTTCAACTGCTTATTAACAGAAAGACAAATGATTGACTGTTATTGCTAAATCTGTTAAGCGCCCGATTTGGAGTCCAGTTGAACACATAATAAAAAAACATTTTCTTATAAGAATTTGTAAGGTAAAATAAATTATTTGATGGATACCACTGAGAGGGGAAGTAGTACAAGCAGTTGACAACACAGTGTCAGCATGTGGGTAGCCTAGATATCATCTAGGTTTTAGAAACTCTGTAAAGCAGACCTTTACAGGGAGACTTGAAGAATGAGGTTGATGTAGCCCAAGAGAATTGTAAGCAGTGCCTTCAATGTGTAAGCAGTAGCATGGAGGATGATTAGGAGAAGTAGATTTAATGATCTAGTGGGAGGTAGGAGCTGACATCATGGAGTTAACTTCCAGATGGGGAAGTGAGAGATGACAAGAGGACAAGAAGAGGCTGTCAGTGACTTTAAAAGTGGGGACAAGAAACTTGCGCTTGATGAGATAGAGAAAGAGAGATAGAAGAATTGTACAGATAAACATAATGGGCTCAAAGGGATGAACACAAAAAAGATCTTTGTGTCCCTGACTTTTGGATGACTACAAGTAAGATCAGGTTTACAAAGGCCTGACAAAACATGAAGTATCATATAAGAGCATGAGCAAGGATTTCACGTGGAGATGTATGCATAAGATTCTTCAACATGCTTGGGTATCCTTTGATACATGTGATATTGCCAGACCACAGCAGACAGCCAGGAGTCCTAGGTTTTATTCCACTTCTGACATCAACTTTTTATATAAAGTATATTTCTTAATCAGTGTAATTTTTTCTTGTTGCAGCTCATTCACATGGTTTTTTTATGCTCACCTAAATCTTAGAGGAAGTCAGAAGCTTCAGGCTCTGATTTGGCAGTGGCTCTGGACTCTTTCAAAATGTATTTTGCTCATTCTCACTCCCAGAGCAAGATACTGATGTTAACAAGACAGTCGACATGATCTAGCAATGCATGCTTGCAGCCCAGAAAGCCCATCATATCCTGGACTGCATCAAAAGCAGCATGACCAGCAGGTTAAGGGAGGGGATTCTACCTCTCTACTCTGTGCTTGTGAGACCCCCACTTGCAGTACTGTGTCCAGTTCTGGGGTCTTCAACATAAGAAGGACATGGAGTTGCTAGAGCAAGTCTGAAGGTAGCCACAAAGATGATCAGAGAACTGGAGCCCCTCTGCTATGGAAATAGGATGAGAGAGCTGGGCTTGGTCAGCTTGGAGAAGAGAAGGCTCCAGGGAGAATTTAGAGCCCCTTCCAGTACATAAAAGAGGTATAAGAAAGCTGGAGATGGACATGTAGTGATGGGGCAAGGGTGAATGGCTTCCAACAAGCAGAGGGCAGGGTTACATGGGGTACTGGGCAGAAATTTTTCCCCGTGAGGTCAATGAGACACTAGCACAGGCTGTCCAGAAAAGACGTCCCTACCCCATCCCTGGAGGTGTTCCAGGCCAGCTTGGATGGGGCTTGGAGCAACCTGGTCTAGTGGAAGGTGTTGAGGTCCACGGCAGAGGATTTGGAGATCCCTTCCAACCAAAGCCATTCCAGGATTCTATGATACAACAAGTGGTGCACAGTGGGAGCAGACACAGCAGACCTGGACCCTTGAACGCCCAGTTCCTTACATCTTAGCAACTAGTTATAAATGACCTGCTCTCCCTTGGCCATAATCCCTTCCTTTGCTTACATCTCTTCCGCAGGCAGCACCAACAGGCACTACAGAAGGCAGGACACTGACTGGCACCTAAAAAAGTAATACAGTGACAGGCAATAGCATGTCTGTACCAACAGGTACACCCCTTCATCCATTTAGATTAACCAAAGTGCAGAGTCTCCAGAGCAATCTGTTGTGCTACTACATGTAATTGGAGGGATACCCATTGTAAACAATCATCGCTGCCTGTAAGAAAAGATTTTTGCAGGTCCTTTAAGAAAAATTAGTGATACATTATCTACCTTCTGAATATGTAGGCCTCTAAGCACGTCTGACAGAAGCACATCAAATGCGCATAACAGGCTCACATGAGACTTATCCTGGGGAATAAGGAAAAAGTGGTTGGATTTTCTTATCTGCATAGATTATCAGAGAGAAGCCCATATAACCAGCCGTTTTCTCTCTTCATCTTTGGACAGCCATTTTCCTAACAATTTGATGCCCACAAACAGCCATGTACTTTTAGATTTGATATACTTGGATCCCAGGAAAAAAGCTGCTACAAAGGATGACTGCAATAAAGCAATATTCATACACCCACATATATACAGACACATTTAAAAAGTTTGTTTATGTCTGCAAAGTCCCAAACACTGAGGACTATTTTGGCTGGATTCCTTTACATTCATCTCTTGCAATCAGAGGGAGCACCTTGTTCAAGATGGTCCTTCTTTCAAGCGCAATCCATCAGAATTAATGCAATAGTGTTACTTTGTGCTCAGCAAACTATCAGAACAAAAGTGCAAAGACACTTCTGGTCATTCTTTTGTTCTCGGTTCCTAGTTCAAGAAACAATATAGAATTCCACATTTACATAAAGAAAATATTTTTCAATATTTTAGCTCAGTAGATGTCCCCTAACATTACATACTAGAATGCATAGAACAGAAATATGTTAAACTGTCTTACCGGCTCAAAAGAAATGTTACTTTTCACACTGCTTCTGTCCCTTGATAGTGTGGTTTGATGATCAGGCAGTAGCAGCAGTGGCATAATAAAGCAGAGCTTACTGTGCCTGATTTTAAAGATAATCTCAAGAACCAATGAAAAACTACTCTGATTATCAGATTGAGTTAAAGTAACTATATATGTAATTTCTCATTAGTCATGGAGAAACAGGAATTTCTGCTAAAGGATTAACATTTAAAAGGCCAAGTAATTTGCCGAATAGAAAAGTATCTGCTTGCAACTTTTATATAAATAGGCCAACAAAAGAGCTTTCTAAGCGACACAAAGTAATTTCCTAGCGCTGTCTGAATGTGGGGCAAAACTGCTTCCACCCAAGACCTGTGCCCAGCTGTGCTCAGACCCCTGCAGCACCCCTGAGCTGCCCTATCCTGTACTTCTTCCACAGCCAATTGCTGCACTGTGCTCAAAGGGCAGCTCTGGAAGCAAAGGTAAACAAGCATTGCAGTGCTTCCTTGTCCTGGTCCTAGAGTTCCTATAAGGAACAGATTTTCCCATGCCCAGCTGCAATGATGCAATGGCAGTGTTACAGCCAGGAGGCATCAAGTCAGTCCTGTACATGAGTCTAGTGCCAGAGAACAGAGAGAAGCAGTCAAAGAACAGGCTGAATAACAGTCTGTCAGTATCAGCTTCTGGGGCCAAGAGACAGGGAGACAAGGGCCATGCAGAAATGGAGATGAACATTTTCAAATTGGTACGTCAGAACGGATTGTGGTGCTTCTCCCAGTACCTGCTTTTTGACCCTATCATTCCTGGGGGAAAAAAAATTTCCAAATTAGAATGCTAGATCAGGGACATTTGCAGTTTGCTCATAAGAGGCACTGAAAACCTCTACCTCAAACCCCTCCACAAACACAGTGACAACTCACTGACCAAAAGCTTAATTGTTACAGCTTGCTTCAAAGGGAACAACTTCCCTTACTTTAATACCCTTGTGCCACACACTTGTTCGTGAAGTCTGCCTCCTAGGGTAAACAGAGATAACTTCCAGCTGAACATAACAGCAAACCACCACTTCTATCAGATGTACAGCCAGAGTGTGTTCCAATAACAGAAACAGCTCCTTCAGCAGTTCTGGGGCCATCAATACAAACGGAAACAAAGAGCACACAGAACTGAGATATAAAGGGCTCCAGAAAAACAAGCGAGTTTCTCCCTTAAGCAGCGTGGGCTCAGTTAGCACAGTGTAGTTTCTGAAGTCAAAATAGCTGTGAGATGAAGCTGCAGAAGATTGTGTTGAGGCCATCAGAAATGCTTCTGCCCAGTACACATTTGCATCAACATGATCATCATGCAAGCAGCCCTTGTAGGAGTGTGGGGCAGTCAGCTCATCAGGGCAGTGGGGTTGGCAGCAGAGGATCGCCCCTTGTGGAGGGCCTGTGAGGGACCAGTAGAGCAGCAGGGAAGATGAATCAGCACATGAAGACAACACCTCCCATGGCTTATCACAGCAGATGACAAGAAAAATGGAAAATAAGGAGGGAAGACCAAAGAAGCTAATATATCTTAGAGCAGTACCCAGGAAGCTGCTAGGCAAGTGATGTATTGAGGGAATAATAACAACATGGGCAAAACTAAGTCATGTAGGTCCAAAATCAACATAGCAGATACCATGGTGTATCTGAACAATCAAATCAGAGGATGTGGATGCAATGCAGTACTGTCTCAGCACTCACCTATGAAAGAAATAGCTTCTCTTTACTACTGTGCTCTCTTCTGTTTAGGGAGCTGTGGGGTTGCCTATAGTCTCAGGTAAGAGAAGGAGGTGAGGGAAGAGAGTTTATTGGTATCACAGCAACAACAGATTATTACTACACTGGAAACATGCATTGTTCACCACAAAGGTTCTCTCAAGATACGACCTTCTGGACCAAGTAGCCTATGGGTTAGTAGCACCATGCCTATGCAAGATGAAGGTCTTCACATTCAATTTCAGTATTACAGTGACTTTTTAAGACAATTATCCTGAACAAATCAGAGATACAGAGATGTCAGAGAAAAACAGATTCACGGTTACAGTGCAGTTTCATATCTGGTTTTATTAGCTAGCAGAAATTGCTCAAAATTCGTGTTACTGACCTGTTAACTGCAGCAGAGCAAGTCCAAGGCAGAAGTAGTAGGCATATCTAGGTAGGACAACGTTTCAGTAATTTTGGCATAACTCTAAAAGCAGCTCAATTTAATATGCTTGAAAAGTGCAGGGAGAGAATCTGACTCAATAGAAAAGCCTAATAGCGAGAGTTTGTTTAGAATTTTTTATGTTTTGAAGACGTTTCATTTGCAGACTCCACCTGGAAAGGCAAAGTCCTTCTGAAACCTGAGTTGTGCTTGGTCTCTAGCACACACATTTCTGTGGTGATTACATAAAAATTGGTTTTGATCCCCATGGACAGGTCTGGAATCCTCTGTAATTAACAAACTACTACAGCTGCATTTAAAGAGCCTAAGACAGTAGAAGGAAAAGTAACATCACATGTTGCTTGGAAAGGGTAGGGGAACTTTAATGTAGCAAACATGCTTGCCATGGGTTATGTTTCTAAGGTTCCGTGCACAGCCAAACTCTCAAGTCAGGTGAGAATACCAGGGAAAATAACCTAAAGTTCTGTACTCTTTATAAGGTAAAAAATTTTGCAAAAAATTTTGCACATCTACATAAGCCAAAGAATAACTTTCAAGGTACAGTTGGGTTTTTTTCTGACATTATAAAGGAGGGTTGATCTATGATTCTAAAAAACCCCAAACCCCAGCAAAACCCAGGAACAATCAATCACAACAAATTTGAGACATTAATAGGATAAGTGGCAGTAGAAATAGGCATATTTCTGTGGACTTAACAGGTTTCAGTTTGTGCAATAGAGATTACACGAAGTAAACTTTGTTTCTCTTCTGAATTTTGCTAACACTTTGCTCCTGGCACACTATGGAAAAGGCCCCATACTCCTCCAGGCAACATCAAAGGCCTTAGTTTGTCTCTGTCCCACTGACAGGGCTGTCAGAGCGACAGGAGACCCACTGCTTGACGTAGCTCCGTGGAAAGTCTTGTCCCTCCTGCTCAAGAGGGATGGGACCACAAATGGTCTGACTGTTTTGCCCAAATTCACAGTCAACTGGACTTCCACAGTCTGAGTCCACAAAGCCACTGTCAATAGTGTCCAAATCTACACAGATCAAAGGATAACTATCACCAGGCCTTGTATTGAGAGGGAAGAAGTCATAGGAGCCTTCACTGTAAGAAACACTTTCACCATCAGGAGAAGGTAGAGAACCTGAATTTTCCAAATCCCACTGATGAGGCTGCAAGCAAAGGGCTTCTAGGATGCTCCCCATCCCTCCTTCCACTCCCCTTTCTCCTTGTTGGTTGACTGGGACACTTGTGCTCCTCAGGTGGTCTGTGGACACAGAGCCTGAAGCAAGTATTTTGTCCTGTGTGCTCAGATCGGCCAAATGCAAGTCACTGGATATCCTTCTGTCTTCCTCATCAATGTTAACCTTGGGGTAAGCAGGTTCTCCAGCACTATCATCTTCCTTGTTGGTATGCTCATGTTCCCTGTACACATGGTTACAGCTGCACTGGCAGTTACAAGATGTAAATTCATCAGCCACAGTCACTGTATCAATTGACAAGTGCCCATATGACTGGTCCTCAGTCCCACCACTACTGTTTACACTACACCACAGGGACTGGCTGTCTTGACCTGGGACAGTCAGGCAAGACACAGAGGGCTTGCAAGGCAGATTCTTTCTCAGCTCATGCAGCTCTTCCTGTGGGGTGCTGTTGGAAGGATGCACCATGTAAACTTCTAGGACTTCTGGAAGGACTATTCCCCATTCAAAGAAATCAAAGGTCATTTTCATATGGGATGCACCAACCCACTTCTGCAGAAAAGGACACACAGGGAGAGAGAGGTTAGCATCACTAGGTTTTAGGTTCCACAGAAATAACCAAAGTTCTTAGGCTTTTAGAGGCAAAAATCAAACTCTACAGTCACTGACTCCTCCAATATAACAGTGTAGGAGATACTGTTATTATGAGATACAGGCAACTGCAAGAGAAGTAACTGAAGTAATTGAAAATAATTAGCCCTGAGAGGTTTGCATGGCTTTGCAGTTTTCTCTGACACTCCCGTCAGGATCCCAGGCTTCACAAACCACATGAACTCAGCTCACACATTGAGGCAGCACTTACAGAGAATAAGGAGTAGAGATGTAACATAAAGGTCTTCATGGCACCAAACAGATACTGGAAAGCTATGGTTCTTATATCTGGAGCTGTTTGGCATTCCTTTGAGACAGATTTCCCCTTCTACTGCCCTAATGAGAATCCTTTGCCCAGGATAGCATGGTGGCCTTTTAGTCTGTCATGTACTCCACTCATTTGTGTAGCCCATTTATACCTTAAAATCTCCATTATGAGCCACATAAAGAGGTTTGAAAAAGGGAGCAGGGTCTGGGATGCAAGCCATCTTCTTCCACAAGCTGGAAGAGAAAAGAGAAAGGCTTTGGGGTTAAGCACACATTACAGATGCAAAGCAAGGCATCTCCAGATCCGTTTCAAGGAACTGGAATCACCTGCCCAGCCTTGTGAGTTAGCAAGTGGCTGAGGTTCCAAGGCTGTCTTGTGCTGCCAGAGCCATCTAATGGCCTTTCTTGTGAACCTCACTGAAGGTGAGGCCTCAGCACTTGCACACAAATATTCACACTAAGGGAAGAGGTTCCAGTTTTTTCCTTCCTGGAAAAACACCAGATGCTAGAAATGCATTTTCCACTGAGGTTTGTGGTCTGCAGGCCAGAACTCTGCCCTGTGCAATTCTGCTGTGGACCTGGGCTGTGCCAGCCCTATTGCTGCACCAGCCCTCCTCCATGTCAGCACCCCATATCTCTTCAAGGGCATGAGAAGCCTCTGAGAGGAACAGAGGCCTCCAGCCAGCATTGAGGGACCTATGTCAGCTTTGGAAAGGGCCAGGCCAGCTCTGGCTACTGCTCTATCTGGCAATTGCAGAGCACAGACAAGACCAGGAGAACAGCTCAGGAGGCTTTCTGGTCCTTGCTTCATCCCCATGTACCACCATCTTGTCCCAACCAGATGAATGGCAGCAGAGTCCCAGAGAAAAGCTGGTCACTCCTGGCAGTACATCAGCTAGGGACCATACTTGGCTGTCCCTTACAGGCCCATAGCTGCCTACTCATAGGTATACAAGACTCAAGGAAGGCTGCATGTGAACACCCCATCTTTATCAAGATGGAATAAAAACATTAACTCCCACTTCCTGAAGCATTCTTACCTCTGCTGTTTGACCAGAAAGGTTGTGATTGAGGCCATGATTGCCACAACAATACCAAACAGCAACAGCCATTCCATGCCTGTTTTCTGTGTCACTGCTGAAGAAAGAGATAAGGTCATGCAGACTCACTTTGTATTTATACCCTGGTCAATAAACAGGAGATGGTGAGGAGAAAAAGTCTTTGGAACAGAAAGAGTTGTCAAGCATTGGAATGGGCTGCCCAAGGAGGTGGTGGAGTCACTATCCTTGTTCAAGAGACTGGACATGGCACTTAGTACTATGATCTAGTTGATAAAGTAATGATTGGTCAAAGGTTGGACCAGATGATCTTGGAGGTCTTTTCCAACCTAAATGATTCTATGAGACACCCTTAATTTCTATCCCAGATTCTCTCACAGGGATATTGAGGCTATCATCTGGGCCCCAGTATTCCAGACAGGTCTGATTGAGGATGCTCAGAGAAGACTGCAGCAATGAAAGGAGCAGTACATCAGCTGCCCTATGACCTGGCTGCACCAGAGACAGACAGACAACATACTTAGGGCAGGACAGCTCCTTGCCACTAAGACCCCTGTTGTTTCTGACTCCTGGTTTAGGGACACCTCCACAAGTGATCTGTGAAGTGAAAGACTGCAGTTGATTAGAGACTAGATGAGTGCTTGTTGTCTGCTCTCCACCTGTGATGAAAAGGGGCACCTTTGAGATCCAGAACTCAGATATCCCTTAGCAAATGGAGCCTGGCCCTGCAGCCACAGCACCATGTAAACCCTGTAATACTTCAGTTTGAGCTGCAGATGAGTGAAAGCAGGGAAGCTCAGCACATACTGCTGGCATTGACCAGTCATTTTTCATCTGTTCTCCTGGAGCAAAGGCTCCTTATTTTCATAGTCTCTGTTCCACCATGACAAGCATCCGTGTACTTCTGAATATAAAGTACTGTGAACTCCCTGCAGAGTGGTGGCTACCAAACAAAAACACCATGCCCAGCATGATCAAACATCAGAGTCCAGACACAGAACTCAGGTTTGAGAGCAGGATCCCCCTCCCCTCAGCTGAAGACAACACTAAGACCCAGTAGAGGAGATCTCCCCCATTTCTGAAGGCTGCAAGCAGGACCCTGGACATTTGACATTCAAAGGGAAGCTAAAGGCTGCACTCCTGCAAGTGGCACCCATATGTACAGCCAACCCCACCAAACACTCTCTTTTGTCACACAGTGAGAATGTCAATACTGACAGCCCAGGCCTCGGGTTCACGTAACCAGTAAGGAAGCTAACCATACCTGTCTTTACTGGACTGTTTAAAATTTGTTCTGATTAATTAGATTTTATTAAATTTCTGAAAGCATTCTCTGACACTGGACTTATTGAAAGGGCAAGGAGATCTGGCAGCATGTACCGGCAGGGCTGGTTTTCAGTGACAGCGGAGAACTCCATTCACTCCAAAAACCACCATAGCCACTGTCTTCCCGGGGTCTAGCTCTCACTTGGAACTCGTACTCAGTGTTCGCCTGTAGTTCCCATGGCAGGAGCACCAATGTCCGCTTATCTTCATGAACAGCTTTAGTCTTCTGAGTCTGTGAATGATTAAACACCAAACACTAGAGTGACTGCTCTTACTTTGCTCTCCCTGCTGCACAGTGAGGACGCCTGCAAAGTAGCCTCTTCTGCTTTCATGTTGTTTCTGCAAGGCCATGCTCTGACTGGCCAGCAGCTGCATGCAATCCTGGGGGAGCCTTCCATGCAGGACAGCATGAGAATCAAATGAATCATCAGCCTTTCTCACAGGATCTAATACTTCTCACACAGCTTCTGTTTCTCAATTACTTTTTGGGTTTGCCTGTTTTCAGTCCTGTCAAGCAGAGAGACATTTTTTCTAAACCATGAAAACCCTTGTTCCACACCAGTGCTACTGTCCTGGTTGTGCTGGCTTCCTCTTTTCTGGTACATCCTACTTGATGGTAAACTGACATCTCACTTACCTCCCAGGTGTCAGTTCTTCTTTTGTAACGCAGCTGATATTCCAGCTCCTCATTCAAAAAGTAGTAGGAAGAGTTCTGGTAGATGGTTTCCCAAGAAATATTGTAACCCTCTGAGAACAAAGCGGTCAGGTTGAATGGAGGCTGTGGTTTGACTGGAAGACAGGATGGTGTTACCTTTCATAAGATTACTACAGTTAAGAGATGGCCCAGCATGGTATTAGCAATGCAGAGTGAGTAGGGAACAAAGCTGCCCTGGCAGTGGTGGGCCTTCCTACACCAGAGAACGTCCACAGCCTTCCTGCCCTCAGCCATGCACAGAACCTCACATGTGAGCCACATAATGAAGTCAGGACCATGTTTCTCTGAATATATCTTCTGCTTGTCTCTGAACCTCCTCATTGCCTAAGGGGCAGGAAAGATAGTACAGTGCTAATAAACTCCTGGGAGATGTAAAATGTAGAGCACCTTGTTCTTCTCATGACATAAAAGAACTCTGTGTAGTCATCATCCCTCGCAAAATTGGGGAAATACCCCTCAATGTAACAGAGTCATGAGGAAAAGCTGAGGCTAGCGGACACTGCATAAACCCACTGCAATCCCGTGTCCCAAGTGTCCAAAAAGCAAGCTTTTGTATCCCTGCAGGGAGTGTTTGTGTTGAAAAGCAGTAATGCAAAACTCCAGCAGTCTGCACGGCCCACCACTGAGCTATGATGCCTTTGGATGAGAACATCTAGGAGATATGCATGACTACCCAATCTCTAGTCTGTCAGTGGGAGCAAGGAGGCTTCCTGAAATGTTATGGCATTTGTCAAAAAGATGGCACTTCTCAAGTAAAGTTTAATTTCAGAAGAAGCCAAATAGAAAAATCCTATGTCTGCGTGGTACCCATCTGCCTGGCTAACCACTCCTTTTCTTCATAGTTTGCTACACAACCCAGAACACAGCAACATTTTACCAAGGCATTTACATGACTGCATTCAGTCTTCATGTCATGCAGGAGAAATGATTAGGAATTGCTCCAGAAAGGGGAACTGCCACATCCAGTACATCTGGGACACCTTGTGCCACCCAAAATAATGTCATGTTGGTTCAGGTGTCCACTGCAAAAGCCTTTTGGGAGATTCCAGCTCCTTGGATATTACAAGGGAGCTGGAGAAAGACTTTTGACAAGGGCATGTAGTGACAGGACAAGGGGAAATGGCTTCACACTGACAGAGGACAGATTAGATGGGATATCAGGGAGAAATTCTTGGTTGTGAGGGTGGCAAGGAACTAGCACAGGTTGCCCAGAGAAACTGTGGCTGCCCCCTCTCTGGGAAGTATCCAAAGCCAGGTTGAATGGGGTTTGGAGCAACCTGGTCTAGTGGAAGGTGTCCCTGCCCATGGTAGGGGGCTGGAGATTAATGATCTTTAAGGTCCCTTTCAACCCAAACCATTCTAAGGATTCTGTGATTTGTGACATTTGTAATGAAACAATTCGTCCTGTCCTTTAGAATCCAGCCAAGAACAAACTCTTGCATAGTCTAGGTATGAGACTGGTCTGAGGCAGATACTTATCACCTACTGCTTCATGGGGAAAAGGAATTTCCCTGTGAAAAGCATGGACCAAGTCAGCTCTAAGCCAGCTTCAAGCATAATAGCAACAATAAGAGCACAGTGCTTTATGTAAATGAGTGTACAGCGAACATAGCCCCACACTGCTTGCTGCAACTCTCACTCCTTTTCCAGACTATCCTAGCACATAGTCAGACAGTATTTATCAAATTCATAATTTTTGTACTTACTGTTGTCTGACAAATAAAAGTCTTTGGAAAGCACATGCTGCCTTTCAGCTATCTCCATAACATCCACCTGGACTTTGGTATCTGCCAGGAGTTCAGTCATGTCCACAGTGCACATGTACTGTGTGTGACTGGTGTTCCTTGACAATTGCAGGAGACTGCAGGCAGCCACAGTGTTTTCTGGATCTTCCTCAGGAACCCTAAAAAAGCCGAAACAAACAAGTCCACATGTATCACATGCTGTAGTTGGATTAATTTGTTGCTGAACCACCAGGCACAGGAAATGATTAAACAAAAAATCAACATGTTCAAATAAAAAATTATCTTTGAACTTCAACAGATTTCTTTTTTCCCTTCTACTTGCTCAGCTTAGCATCTTTGAGAGAAATAGGAAAGTGTTTCTGGAAAGGAAAGGTGCTCCTCAGGGCTACACAGGCCAAGACTGCATCCACTTCCTTGCAGGGGCAGAACAGCAGCCGTAGGGGACTGGACAATCTGCGTGAGCCCTGCCAATGCATGCAGGTAAAAGTTCACTTTTAACAGCAGCAAAGGGCAAGGTATTCCCGTGGCAGCAGAGAAGGCAATGCTAAGGAAACTGGGGTCAGCATAGCAGTCAGCAGCAAGAAGCATAGTTGGCAGAGACAGGAACCAGGGGTCCTTTTCTAGAGAAGAAGTCAGTTCATAACTGGAGTGCAAAATACTGAGTAAAAAACCAGCACGGTAGCAAGAATAGGATTTCTACCTAACAAAGATGACAGAAGGTCAAGGTCACCACTGTGCTATGGCCATGTAGAGGCTCCTGCTAACTGGACTTAGCTCATCCTACCAAGACATACCATGTTGCAGTGAGATTGTATGAACCGAAACCCAACTCATTTCGCAGGATACAGGACAGGGTCTGTACATAGTCCACAAAACAAGTGAGGTTTTCACAACACATAGCTGTAGGTTTGGAAAGAGAAAACACAGTATCAACTTCCATGATAAAGCAAGCAGAACTTTGTATCAATCTATGCACTCCTCAGGGTTCCCACTAAATCTGAAGGGAACAGACCAGTCTCTGACAACCCTCCTCCCTCCCACTGAAAGTCTCCAGTTGTGGGGCAGATGTGTTTCAGCTCTATAGGGTGACAAGTCATTGATGGCAAGATAAGTGTCAAACAAAAACCAGTTAAAAACGCTGTGGCAGCCAAAATCAGGAAATGCCCAAATTGTGACTGAATTTTCAGACTTATCCCTGTCCCCTCTCGTACAATCTCTACAGCAGTCACATATTTCTTCAAGAGTCTTAGCTTATAGAGCACATAGAAGAGGTATGATAACCCAATAAGAAATAGTAGCATATTCAAACATTTTAACGATACCACTTTCTAAATTGAGTACTGTTCTTTGCTAGTCTAGTTTTCATTGTACATCTATATAGCACTTTGCACATTTTTTAAAAAGTGCTATTTTAGTAATTTTTTCTTTGCCATTCTCTTTTCTGTTTTCTAAAGCTTGATATCTGCAGCATCAATACTTTTTATGTCCAGCTCCAGAGGCTTAAAGTATGTTTTCCATGGAATTTGGGAATAAAAAATATTGCAAATTTGTAGTTACTTTAATTTCTATTAAACATTCTGATAAGCACAATTCATTAATTACAGACTTCTCAAGAGACCTTGAGAGGCAATTGTAGAACTTACACTGGTCATTAGAAAAATCAAGTAATTTTTTGAAAGTGGTCACAAAGCAGAATTTATATTCTTGCATTTGTTCTGCAGGAGCTCTGCTCACAGAGCAGTATCCAGAATGTGTTGTATAAAAGTACCATTGTCCTGTGCATAAGACACTTATCTCCCTGGATTTCAAGGCAGGTAAGATAGTAGCCCAGTGAGAAATATCTGCATTGATGAGTCCCCTCCTGACAGCACCCTGGGCTGACAAGAACCACCATCATTACACTAGGAATGGCTGAATGAGGAAAAGCCTGCAGGAGACGCAGCATGCCATGCTGGTTCAAACCATGCCTACTGCAGTGACCATTCATTTCTGACACGTACAGTACCACCCCTTTCCAATGGGAATAAAATTGTCATCATCTAGGAAGACTCAAGATTGTTACATCCATGCTTAAATCAAGCATGGGTTCTCCCCTACCGTAACGGCTGCTCCCAGCCTCCTGGGAACACACTACTTTGCAGCCATCAGGCACCCAAACCCTTTGATGCTAACCATGCTGCAAGCTTATTTCCCTTTGTCGTTCTGCTGCTTTCTTGATTAGAGAAGCTGTACTCCCTTTGTCCTCCTTCCCTGTTGCAAAATGCTTTGTGTCCAGTGTTGTTTGCTGATGCGATAGGCCCAACAATCCCAATGCCCAGTCTTACAGTTGAAGCTGTATGCAGAGAACCACCATGGAATGCAGACAGTGTGTGCAATGACGGACCAGAAATCTGTTCCACCCTCCAGATCAAATGGCTGTCCGCACAAACAAGATGTCTGCATTTACAGTCACAATGCACAACAGGTGTGTCCAGCAGAGGGTGCAGCCTCCTTCCAGCCTGGGGTAAGTTCAAAGGAAAGTCCCACTTTTCCTGGCTGAAGTCACCCATCACCACATTTACTTTCTAGTCCTCACATATCAGAGCACACACTACTCTCCCTACAGGAGCTCTGGGCAGCACTCAGACTTGCATAAAAGATCCTCCTTACTCCAAAGAGTTAGGATGGTGGCAGAAGAAATTTGGGGATGTTTGCAACAGACTGGTCCCAAGGATGTACACATGATTTTTTTAAAACCTTCATTTTAACTTTTTAATTTTACACCAACTTCAGAATTCTGTTCTAAATTTTTCATTAAGTTTTCACTCTTTATTTTGAACCCTCAATACTCTTCTGACGGTCCTGGACCAAGCACTGTTTAGTTCAGAATCCTGAGCAACATACATTTTCTCCTTTAGCCTAACTTTATTCTCCTAGAAAAACAGGGTTAGAAATCTTTTGCATTCCTTTAGAGAGGGCAGCAAGTACTAATAAGCTATTAAGCAGTGGCAATTAGTGTTCTTCTATGCTATTATGTAATTAGTCAAACAGACTACTCCTAGGTAGCTGGGAAGTTGCAAGTGCATGTTTGGGCAAGAACCTGTTAACAAAATTAAGAGGACAGCTTTTTACTGGGAAAGGACTAATTAGGTGTCCTAATAACAGTTAGTTAGATCTAGGACAAAATGTCTGTCCTTGGCAGCTTCAGAAACAAAACTCAAATACTTCTACCAGTAAGATCTAGATTGATCCAAACTGAAATTAGTACATGGTAATTCCATGGCTTGCATCACACAAAATTCAGACCAGACATCACAGTGGTCCCTTATGACAGGAAGATATAATTCTTAATGCATTTTTTCTCCTAATTTAGGTCTGGAGCAGGTCCCATGCTCTGCCTACAAGCAGCACGTAAGAAACTAAAAACTTGCATAGTTCCCTGCAGACATGGTTGTCACTGCCTTTTTCTGTCCAGCTGATCTGTTCAGAAAGTCAGCTCTGAGTCAGCTGGAGTTTGCAGTGTGGGTAGGAAACAGCAAAAAAAAAGGGGGGGGGGGGGGGGGGGGGAGGAAGGGGGGGAAGGATGTGACTGTATGCACAGTCCAGTCCTAAGCAAAGGGCTTCAGATTAGGAGAGGTTCACTCCACTGGCCTTGGCTGACCAGCCAACAGCAACCCTGGGGATATCCTGGTCTTGGCCACCAGAACATTTTCTACAGCAAAGGGGATTTTTGATGGGGGAAATCCTATTCTAATGTCACTAGGAGACATATCAATGCAGGGCAGGCACTACCTCTGCAGGCTCTCTGCTGGTGCTGCTTCCCAGAGCAGTATACAGCCTGGCTGAACTCTGCCCAGCTGTGCACCTTCCTGTGCCTGTCCACCACTCATTACCCCATGGAACTCTCTCCCCTGGGACCTTATCTTGTGGTTGCTGTCCCGTGGCAACCTTGTGCCATGCACATCTGATCAGAACCGACATATGTGGTCACTAAGATAAATCCTGTGGGTGTACAACCTCAAAGAAATATCTGAGGACTTACTGTACTGGAATAAAAGGCAGAAGAAAATATTGTGGAGCCACTGTTTGTTCCTCATGGTGGTTCTCACTGGATGTCCTGGGGAAGAAAAAAAAACAAAACAAAACAACAACCACAAACAAGATTCCCACAACCAATTTAAAGCTCTGCTCAGACATCTACTTGATTAAGGTTGAGGTGGAATTAATCTTGCTTTCATTTAAATGTCTAAAAGTAAAGTGCCTTATTTAGACAGTTAATTTCAGCTCTCCTGTGTGTATCTACTCCATGGGCTAAGGGGGGGATGACCAACAGTCTGCCAACTTGCCATAAGCCAGGTCAGTGAAATCTTCGCTCCTTGCCAGCACGTGCACAGAGAAAGGAGCAAAGGGACTGCGGCTCGGCTATCCAGGCAACAAGAAAGACTCCCGGGTTAGGTGCTAACCCATTTTTACTTCATTAGTATCTTGCAACTAGGAACGGCTTGCCACTAGAAGTGACATTACTGCAGATTAAACAGCTGTGCAGTGATTTAGCCAAATGGAGTCTGAATATCATTGTAGGTCTCTGTGAGCAAAGCTAGTGAGAACTCATTGATTTGGCCTACCCATAGTTAAATAAGCATGAAATATCTAATTAAGGGACTCCAGGAAGACAGACTAGAAGAAAAAAAGAAAAAAACCCAGCCTCCCATGTAGCATCCAAGAGAACAATGTACAGCACTGACTGCAGGGAGAGGCTGCCCTGATGGTTTAGTGAAGAGAACCTATAAGAAAGGCTTCAGAGAAGATGACAGCAGGATGTTTAAAACAGAGGAAATGGCATCACATACAAATGACTGTTCAACCCACGGCCCCTGCTCCAAGACAAACCCCTCAAGTCATATAATACATTAAGGCTGTGTTTTCACAGCATTTAAATACTTATAGAAACACATGTATGTGCACACAAAGACTTAAAATTAGCTTCCTGCAGAGTATTGGCTGTTGATATCTGGTACAGACTTCAACACTGTTTCTCAAGCTATTCTTAAATAGGACAAGACTTTGAAGAAGCAACCTGTATTATCTTGGGGACATAGTTTCATTGAAGGCAAGTTTCAAGGATGCACAGACATCAGGAAGGGCCCACATGCCATGCCACGCCACATAGTCTGATCTACACTTTTAATTTAAAAAACCATCACTCCTCGTCCTGTTACAACAGACTGGTAAAAAGTCCGTCCTTATCTTTCTTACTGGCTCCCTTTAAATACTGAAAGGTTGCAGTTAGGTGTCCTCAAAGCCTGTTCTTCTTCAGGCTTAACAAGCCCAACTCTCTCAGCCTGTCATACATAGCAGAGGTGCTCCAGCCCTTGAAGCATCTCTGTGGCCTCCTCTGGATTCACTACAGCAGCTGCACGTGCTTGTCACATTGCAGGGTCCCAGACCTGAAGGCAGAACTCCAGGTGGGCTCTCAAGAGAGCAGAGTAGAGGGGGAGAATTCCCCCTGCTGCCCACACTACTGGGGAAGAACCCCAGGACACAGGCGTTTCTGGGCTACCAGCACACATGGCCAGCTTATGGCCAGCTTTTTATCCACCACTGCCCCCAGGTCCTTGTCAGCAGGGCTGGTCTCAATTTGTTTGTCCCTCAGCCTGTATTGATTTGGGGGTTGCAGGTATTCAGGTCCTGGGGTGCCTGTGCTGCACCCACCCCAAAGCAACAAATACCCAGGCAATCACTCAGCAGAGAGAAGCCCATGAGGCCTCTAAGACTTGGGGAACATTTGTGGTGTTTAAAAATTTTCCAGGTTTACTCAAATAGTGAAAGCAAAATAAATTTAGCAGCCACCAGAAAGCCCCTGCAGCCTCATGTGAGCTCACAGATGTGCTCTCAGGGTGTCAGTGCCCAGGTGAGACCAGCAAGGCTTGCTCTGGAGGTACCACAGACACTCAGTGTCACACCCTGCGGTGGGAGCAACGGTGCAGCTGCTGCCCCTTCTTTCCTGCCAAACAAACCCTGCCCATGAAGCACTGTCCCAGCTCAGCAAGGAGCCCCAGGCACCCTGCCATCCACCCTCACCTGTTGCTGGTGGCAGGGCAAACTCTCTACCTCCATACTCCAGCCCTTCTTTCTGCATCACACACTGCCTTAACACCTTTCTTGACCCCTCTGGTCCCAGCTCTCCAAGTTTTCTCTGTGTAGTAACTCTTGTCATTACCAGTACTTCTGGTGGTGCAGTCCCTGGTCACTCAGATACAGGCCACTGTCTAACCCCACCTTGTGATCTCACCCATCTTCCACTGCTCTTCTTCAAATCCTCATTCCTTTGAGGAAAGCCTGCTCTTATCCTGCCTTCTGAAACCTGCTCACTCGACTTCCTGCTACGACTGGCTGCACCATGAGCCCATCTCAGCATCACTTTGTATTGTGACTGTCACAGTCCACACTCTTGGACACCATGGAAAGCAAAGAAAGGCAACTTGCTGCCTCTTCTTCAGGAAGGAAGGAAAGAAGGAAGGGAGGGATGGAGGGAGAGAGGAAGGAAGGACAGAAGGGCTGGGCCCCCAGAGAGGTCTGCAGACCCACCACTTATTTCAGAATCCAATTGGCAGGGCCTCTGATGCTTCATATCCATGATATTGCAGTAGCTCCCTGCTTCTATGCTCATTCTTGCCTAAATGAACAGATCAATGCAAGGAAAGTCTTTGCTGCTTTTACTTATTGGACTATGGTTTCTTTCAAGGGCCTCCTCTACTTTCCTTCCTCTGCTCAGAGAATGGTACCATCAACCCAAAGGGATGGGTGGGACTGAAGAGGAAAAAGTCAAAGCAAGAAGCCCAAGTAGCTCATTGGGAAGATGTCTTACAGAGTTACCAGAGGCTGCCATTACACTATGGGGAGAGGTTAGCATACAGCCTTGTAATCCAAAAGGAAGATTCCTGAAGAAGAGCACAGTAGCAAAAATAAGAAAACCAGTAGGATCTGCTAAAATAGGTGAAACAAAGAGACAATACTTCCTCAGCTGGGATGCCACTGTCCCATCTCTTACCCTTGCCAGTGCCCACAGATTAGTCCAACATTTATCTCCGTCTCTTTCCCTACCTCAGTGTGGTAGGAAAGGGCTGAGACCTCTAAGAGCACCATAGACACTTTCAGTGCTGCTGAAACTGACCTCCTGGCTGTGCTCTAGATTGTTATGACAAGACACGGACAGACAAGACATGTGCAGGAGAGCTGGGAAAGTTGCAGCTCTGCAGCAGCATCTTTGTGGTCTTTGATGCCAAAGACCTCATGACTTCAATGGAGATGTATAGCAGCCCTAATTCTGAAGCATGCTCCAGTTAGGCCCCCTGCAAGCTTCAATCCCAGTCTATGATTGAGACCCCCACCTTTCCTACATCCCTCCATTTATTACACACTATTTGCTTCCATCTGTCAGCATGTGATTGTTCACCTGGAGGAAAAATTGGCAGTGGGCAATGAGCAGAGGCAGGAACTTATTCCCAGTCTGGCATTAGAAAAGTCCTTTCTACCACCTCATTTCATTTTCTCTGTCTGTGAAATGGGGACTCTGAATCAGCTTCATGCATGCTTGCAACACAGACACTTAATTCTTATAAAATGTCAAGCATTGTACAGCTGCCAAGTACCACTACTGCAAACTCTGTACTATCCTTATGAGACCACAGCAATAAAGCTGATTAGCCATTCATAACATGCACATGTAAATGATGGTACCAATCTTTAATACACCAGAGAATAGGAAATAGGACCAATACAGACACACACATTTATGAAGACTATTTTTGTTAAGGATCTAGAAATATGATGCTATAAGCTGCCAAACATGGATTCAGTTTAAGCTCACAATTTTAAGTGTTTCCAGGAAATGTATGTACTTAAAAGACTTCCACAAAAAAAAACCAAAAACAAAACCAAACCCAAAACAACAAAAAAACACCAACCAAAAAAAAAACAAACAAAAAACAACCCAAACCCAACAAAACAAAAACCCTAAACAAAACTAATTAAAAACTCATTTTAAGTAAAAAAAGAAAGGAGGGGAAAAAAAATTACAAGCATGAGAAAATGGATTTTGTTACACCCAAGCAAAAAAAGAAAGGAAGACACAAGACACAGTCCACCAGTTATATGCCCAGACAAGCTTTCTTCTTGAAAAAAAATCATTATTGATGCACACTGCCATCTAATCACAAAGCTGGAGCAACAGGGAGACAAAGGGGTGCTCTGACTGTCCAGAGGCCAACAGCAATGACATCTGGGGCACAAGGGCCACATCAGCTATAAGAAAGATTTACAGTGAAGTTGCAATATCAAGCAGGAACAAACTGGCACAGGGAAAATTGGTGGAAACATGGACATTACCTGCCCTGTTCTGTGCCTTTCAGCCCTCCAACACTTCCATTACCGGCCTGGCTAAATCATTACTGCAACTGCAGACCCCACCTGGGGAGCTGGGGAGCAGGTGGGTCTCCTCAGCACTGAGTAAGAACAAAGCCTACTTGTGCACAACCAAGGGCCGTGGTGTATTGGAATACACAGCGATAAATGGAGATTGACGTCACCACTGTATCAGTATTACTGTGCCGACAGAAGGATGTGGTGAGAGGAGGTGATGAATTCAGGCCCAAACACCCACACAACATTTATTACTGTACTGCTCTGCTCTCTTACATGAGAAAAGGGTGGGAGAGCTGATAAAAACTCACAAGCCTCATATCTAAAAGGTTAGAGTGGGGCTGGTGGACTTAGACTTGTGCAGTGAGTAGGCATCAGTGTCAAGGTATTAATGGACTAAGCCAAACTGCATGGTACAGCATGTGCCCATTGGAGACAGTCAAGCACCACTGCATTCAGCTTCCATCCATCCCCCAAACAGTCCCAGCATCAGGACAACAGCACCAATCCTCAGACCACAGGCAGGTAGGTTGTCTGGCTCCTACACAGGTGAGGGGCTCACACCTGTCATATCTCATGCCTGTAACTTATGTCTGGGCCAGGTCTCTTTAGATTTCAAGGTTGACACTGAGGGAGGGTTCGTCAACTCACCTAATCCTACCTTTAAAGGGGCTGCAAGGAGCCCATGCACACTCGCTGTATCCTTGGACAAGAGGGAAACAAGCAGCACTGTGGAGGGATTTGGCACACACAGCACAGTGTGGAGGTCGGAGGGTAAAGAACAAGGAGCTGTAATAACTCAAGAAGACTGCAGCAGTGAAGCTGGCACAAAGCAGCACGGCACAGGATGAGGAAGCTCCATGTTCAGCCCTCCATGCCTCTGACTCACCATGTGAAAAAGAGATGTTTTGGAATGTTCAGGCCAGCGCAGGTGGCTCCTGATCATGCTTGCCAGGTAGTTGCTGGTAACTGAGCTGGTTGTACACTGTTAGAACATGCATGGAGACAGTCACAAGACTTAGTCCAGAAGCTACTCCTCACGGTGTTTGGAGTAGCCTCTGTGAAAGACCAGCTCTCCCTTCCACATGCGTTGTGGATCACTTACAGGCAGAATGTCAGGCCCAAACTTTTAGACAAGACTTGTCTCAGCTTATGGTGCCTGTGGGTTGTAGAGATTGTCACCACTCTTGGGTGCAATGTGGGACAGTACAGGGTCAATGAGGCTGAGCAGCTAAGTTAGACATTTCCCAGGCTCTTAGTAATATTTTTCTGTTGTGAGGATAGCACACCAGGACAGTGGTGTAGCTTTTGCCCCCTGATTACACAGGACTCTCCAAGGTGTGCCAATACTGTTATTTGTGCAGACGAAAGAGCGAAAATGCAGCATATGCAATCAGTCCAAAGAGCAACAGTCTGGCAGGCACAAGCCACACTACTTTTAAACCATGCAATAATATGCATTTGATATTACAGAGATAATTTTTAAAACAAGAACACTGGTAGCACCGTAAGACCAATGGCTTTATAAATTTAAACATATTCCACAAAAAGGCCTGTTTTCCTCAAATGTAACTCATAAAAAGTGTAATTTCAGCCTAGCCTGCAGCAGCAATATTCACCAAGAAGCAGGCATGAAGGGCACACAAGGGAAAGTCTGGTAGATTCTCCTATTCATGACCCAAAACCATTTTGCTATCACTGGAAGAAGCGCAACATCTGTATGTGTTTATCAGCATGAATACACATTGAAAAAACAACAATCAGAGCTGACATTTCCTTTCTCTAGGAGATAAAACTAGTCACACTTGGAGTTATCAGGTTCATGATTTGGAGAAAAGCAGGAAAAACTCCACAGAAACAGTACTACCTCTGTACTTTCTTCCTGTCATAACAGAATTAAACCAGTATCCCCAGCAGCATCAAAGATACAGACCTGGCATAACTTTAGAGTCAAAGGCACCATTACTGGCTGGTGACATTTAGGAGGAAGATAATCAAACATTACGATAAGGAAAAAATGGCAGGAGAACAGCTGAGACATTAGTAACAGTGATCTGCTGGAAGGGAAACCAATAGAAGAAACCACCTCAAAGCTCAGGAAACAGGTTAAAATATGAATGAGCCAGGCAGAAAGCGGAGGTGTTAGTCAGCAAAGCAGCAGGTTGAAAAACACCGAAGCTCCACAGGTGGTGGCTGTGAGCTGACACAGGATGCTGCAGGGGAGGGAGGAGTGCACTGTTTTCAGTCTGGGGAATGCTAGTGTCACCTGCAGAGACCCCAATATCTTGCCTCCATTCTGCCTTTGCCAGTTATCTGTAGCCACCAACACTGAGCTCAGCCTCTTGTTTTCCCCAATATCCATCAAGTCTGAACTCATACTGCGTGAATGCCGTAGTAAGAGGACATCACTTTGGCTCCTACCAGAGGAAAAGGGCTTACCTTCACAGAGCTGTGACTATGTATGTCTTGCTCGCATGGAGGAGATTGCACAGAGGCTCGTACCTTCTCTTAGGAAATCACCAGACACATGCTGGTAAAGAGAAACAGGAATGACTGTGCTAGTGAACTCACCCTGACCATCTGGAACAGAAACCTACAGCTCTGCTCAGGCTCAAACCCAACATCCTCAGCTGCACCATGCAAAGCATGCCCAGAGCATCTCTGCACAAGGTCAGAAAGACTGTTACACATTCCCACAGTGCTCACCTGAGTTGGCAGAGCAGGCAGAACTCCCTACTCCTTTAATGCAGGTTGGCCCTTAGAGGCAACATCTATCACCTTGTCCCCAGATCTCTGCAAGTGGGGATGTACCAAGACCAGAACTCTGCTGCTGGCACACAGCTATTTATGGCAAGAGCCTCATCTGCATCTCATGGAGCTTTGTTTTACCACAGCTGTCAAAAATCAGCATGTCCCACCTATCCTGCCTGGCTGCAGCTCTTCCACACCCGAGGCTGGGTGCAGCAATGGAGTGTGCTTTCCAGCACCTGTCTGTCATAGGGTGAAAAACACACCAGCTGTCTGCAACCTCTGGCTGTGGCAGCATGTGCCAAGCAAAGCAAAGCAAAGGGCTCACACAGCAAGCTGCAGGAGGGTGGTCAGCTGCATCTGTAAACCACAGAACATATAGTCCTAACACATTTAGTGACTTCTCCTGTCACTGGCAGCAATGTACTGTGTCTTCAGGAGAAAAGGCAGGAAGGGAGTGGCTTCTCAGAAAAGCCACCCTTGTAGCCCCCCCTCCACTATAAAATCTTGGTATGCAAACCCAATATAGAAGCACAGCTGGAGGTTTTTAAGTTGTAAGAACAGCAAAGGCAGTTTGACCAAAATTGGGAAGAATTCCTAGTACTTCTGAACAAGAGTGTCTGTTGCAGGGGCCCAGCAAAGCTCAGAATGAGTCCATGAAATAGGTGGCACATGCCAAACTGTGTATCCTAGTTCCTGCTGTAGTGGAGGAAATATGGCATTTCATGGCTTTGTTGCCCCCTCCCCTCCCATGGTGTGGAGGAGTACGCTATGAGTTTCTGAAGCACCTCAGCCAGGCAGTAGAGGGGGAAGACCACCCAGCAGTGAACTGCCCTGCACAACCTTCAAGCCCAGAGCCTGCCAGACATGCACACTGGTCAGCACTTGCAGCACAGTACAAGCCAGTTCCTCCAGACTCAGCTGGCTACTTACCACAGGCACTGGCTCCATGGCCTGCCATGGCCAATGCACACCTGGTTCTCATAGAAACTCTCTAGGGCATCAAGACAAGAACTGGGGACTGGTTACAAATCTGACCCAGATGTGGAAATTCTACCCCCAGAACGCAGTCCAGTGCTTTTTCACCTCATTATAATTCTTGTTGCTGTGTGGGTGGCTCATGGCAAGTGAAACCAGCAGTAGCTGAGCTGGGGAGAAGCAGTCAACCTCAAACTCTTCAGCTTATAGCAAATTTCCCCATTTCTAAGAGCTGGGGAAACAGTACCAAGTAGGAAAATCCCAGTGCTACGTGTTAGTCACCAGTTTGGTAGCATTCAATCAGAGGACAAACACCATACTGTTATGAATGCCCTGCTCTTTACAATTGCCTAGAGACAGGATGAAGGAAATGGCTGAACCATCACTAAACTGGGACAGGAGCTCCTTAGGACACCTGCCACACTCCATGGACTGGGGCAGGTTTAGCACAGTAATCCCTCTAACAAAGGCTGTGGCTTACAGGTTGTACTGTAACAACTCTTGCCACGACAATTGCTTCTCTGCATTCAGAATATAGAATCTTAGGTCTCATGCACAGATGGTCAGTTTTATAGAGAGCATTCTGGCTAAGAGCAAAAAAATAAGAAAACAGCTGCTCCTCCCCTCATGCAGCTAAATGTGCCACAGTAGCCAGTTTCCCATTCTGTTCAATTAAGGCTGCTGCTAGTTTTTCTTTTTCATCTTGGAGTCTTACTGAAGGGGCAGTATGGACATTTCAATGTTATAGAAAGCCACAGAAGGGGCAGGTTGGAAGCAGGACAGCAAAACGGAAAAACAGAGCAAAGCACCTTTGGCCAGAGTTCAGCAGAGATGTAAAGTTCCTCTCAACAAGCTTGTCACAAGCAGTGAAAACACTCAGGATTTAGCAATCCAGCTGTGCTGCTGACAGCTATTGTTAGGCACTCTGGGAAAACAGGCCGGGGTATGGCAATTCATTAAGCTTATCTTTGGTTGTGTTAATGGGGTATCTGGAAGTGCCCTCTTCCTCACTTCTGTGTTCTTTTGCTTTGGAGCAATCTGCTTAGAGAGACAACAGTCCTGCAGCTGAAAACCAGACCAATTTAGAGTCCCTGCTCTTTTTACCTGAAAGTTCCTGCTGAGGTGTTGCTTGGATTCTGACTTTGTGACTGTGGTGCAGTAGGAGAGGTCTTGAGGGCTGTGGCCGTGACTGCAAGGTCTCAGTCACAGAAGCGTGGCAAAAAAACCTAAAATTCCGGGTAATGCGAGATCATGATACATCATCACGTGGGAGCCTGGGGCAGACCTTGTACTCAGCAATCTGCAGAGGTGGGAAATGATCTGTTCGTTTGTGTGCACGCATAGGCACACATGCCTGGGCATTGGGCAGGCAGAGTCCTCCCAACAATTAATTAAAATTACCTATTTTTTGTAAGAGCAACTGCATACAAAATAACACACTTTGGAAGCACTTCTGTCAAGGCTAGAACACAAACTGCATGAATCATGCTCCCCAAGAGGTTTTCTACAGAAAAGACACGTTTAGGAAAAAACAAACTGTTCTCTCAGCCTCTCTTCATTAAGTTTTGTCACATAATTCCACGGTCAGAGGTAAACCTTAGGGAGCAGGGTTTGTAGCTTGTGGTGGGTGAACACTTGGACATCCTTGCACCCTGTCACAACAATGTAGGGTCACAAAGCAAGATGCAGAGGCAAGTTATTTAAAAAGCTAACCCCTCCTTCACCCGAAATTAACTTGACCCTGCCCCCAAGAACCTGGCTCCACATCCTCAAGCTCCTGCTCCATACTAGCATCACCCTTGTTGTGTGGTTATTGTTAGTTTTCTACAGGCAATGACAAACCTTATGACTGATGGGAATTTGCCAACAGCTGATCCTTACAGGTGCATATTTCCAAGGAGCCAACTCTGTTCAGAAGAGAAATGAAAACAAGCCAAGCCTGTGGCATTTCTGCAATGAAAAAAGAGTGTATCTGAACTAGTTTCTCCTGAACTGTGAATACAACAGCATTTTTTCTCAGGAACCTATTTCACTCATGTTAAGTCAGGTTGCTAGTATTTGGTAGACAGCCAGGTGAGAGAGATGTGGAGGTGGAGTGATTGTGAGCAAGTAATAAATGGCACTATAACTAGGCTAAAACTTGACACAAGCCTTCACTTGCACAGCAATCTTTCAAAACAAACTGAAAACGACTGAAAATACACTTACTGTGATCAGTAATTCTCTGTCCTGGCAGGAGCCCTCCACTAGCAAAAAGGACATGCCTGGAGGGTACCAAAGCTCCTCTCTTGGGAGGGCAAGCTGCCTCCCTCTGTATGAGCACGCAGGCACAGGCTGGTCTCCAGGTGGTGACCTCAGTCCAGACCCCTCACTGCCAGCTCGAAGTCACAACTACCACTCACTGCCCAAGGGGCACATCACCAGCTTGGGCTAGAAACCTGTCATTTGAAACCCACCTGGCTCTCATAGCCTGGTAATAGCTATGGCTGGAAAAAGTGGCAGGGATAGACGATGGAAAATGGAACTCAGGTCGCACTACAGCCAGGCACTATGCGTGTTGCAGGGAGAAGGTGAGCCAGACAGTTGCCCCCATCAGCCCTGCTGTCTGTCTCCAGTTCTGAGTTATACAAAGACAGAGGAACAGGGATCCCCCTTCTGTGAGACTTAGGTTCCACTTCACCAGAGAAACACTAAAGGGAGAGAAAGGGAAGAATAACCCCACACAGAAAGCCATCTTACGGAAATGTGCAGACTGGAGGGCATAGCTATGTGGAAGAAAAAAGCCAGGGAAAGACAGAATGGAGCTGGGGCTCAGCAGAGAAGCAAGTGCTGCAGCAAAGTTTTCCAACTGTGGCCTGAGCAGACCTCTCCAGCCAAGCACAAGCCTTCATGGAGGATTTCACAAACAGCGCAAGAGAGAGAGCACAGGAGTAGAAGGGAAAGGAAGCACCACTGGTGTCCCTACGCAGGTACCTCTACTACTTTGCCAACCTGGAAGAGAGATTTGCAGTACCAGTTGCTGTGCTTAGCATTATGGTTTCCTTCCCTATGAATGGCAATACAAACAGAGTTTTCTAAAGGAAAATAAATGTATACATTTCAATAGAAAACCCCCGTTACTTAATGGTTCTTAACTGTTTTATGCCACTGCCAACATACTAGGGTGGAATTTACCACACCAAAATATATAATTATGCTGTAGAGAAGTTGTCAGTAAAACTTCTTGAATAATTATCCAACAAGTATATACGGCCTTTAAGGTGCAGGCTACATTCCATTCTCACTGGACGTGACCAAGAAACCAAAAAAAAAAATCCACAAAGGTAGAGTGTCGGACCACATGTGGATAATTTTTCTGGGAAGAAACACTGCTTAGAAATGTCTGATTCCTTCTACAGCTGCGGAACAAGCTCTACTTGTTTCTACAAGATAAGAAACTAATCACCAATAATAGCACTGTGTAAGTGCAAATGATGGTAATCTTTATTTCAGGTCTTGATTTAGCAGCTATAGAAACATACACCCCGTGCAAGGGCTAAGCACACAGGACAACATCCCCCACCCCAAAAGAAGTAAGTTATGGAAGGTGGCAAGTCAGTCACCTCCCCTTTGGACCTGCACCTATGTCCCACTTTCAGGTGTGCCAGCATGTTCCACATCGCCTTTGTGTGCTTCCCAAGCAACACCCAGCCAGGGCAATAACCACAGGAGCTGTACTAAGAACTCTTGCTTCCTGCAGCTGCTGCTCCCTTTTAGAGATTGTTCACAGCTGGAGACACCAGCTCTGACTTTGTCCCTGGAGAGCTGTGGCTGTCATTGCTGAGTGCTAACCCCAACTGTCCCCAGGGGTCTGCATCATGTCCCAGCTGCCAGTCCCAGGCAGGCATGGGTGGTACAACCCCCTGAATCATAGGTGACCTATAGCAGCCCTCACTTCAGTCAAGATCAAAATAACAAGCAACAATTCAACTTGCCATACAGTTTATTTCCAAAGATTAGTTCAGTCTAGACAAATGTGGCTAGGCTACCTCCATATAGCAGTTGTCCTCTTGGGCAAGGGTTTGCACAAGTTTCATTTTTTTCTCATTCTTCCTGCTGTTTTCCCTTAACAGATCTATTGGGTTTTTTTTAATTGCAAGTGCCAGTCTGGAGTCCTCGCTGTGAGTCGTGTGAGAATCAGAAGGATAGGAGTTACTCACAAGATGACAAGGCAACGCCTTGTCTGAGACATGGAGTTCCAGGGGCTCTGCAGTTTTTCTGTCTAAGTTTAGCCCAATACTGTCCAGTGATGCTGGTAAGCTAGCTGCTGAGCCACAACTTCCCCCTTCTGCATGCTTCAGCACCTCTTCACTTCCCCCTGCATCTCCAAGTTCCCTCAAGTGGTTGTGTGAGTGGCAGTGGAAGCCAGTATTTAGTCTGTTATCACCACCATCTTGCATTACTTTACCAGTAGGGTTAAAGCTTTTCCATTTTGTCCCCTTTGCAGCTCTTTCTCTGCTGTTTAAATCTTGACATTTCATCTCTAACAAATGCAACAGCTGTTCATCTCTGCTGGTATTTTCATCATTGCTATCACCAGACAGCTCATTAGCGCTGTTGATCCAAGGGCTCCCATCACTAGTCTGTGTGTCATTCTCACTAGATGCTAAACCTGGGAAAATGCTGCGGTCAGAACCTTGAACAGTCAAAGACACGCAGTCCTTTATCCTTGGGTCAGGTTCACAGATTGCAGTATCTGGAGGTGCTACACTCAGGTTGTTGCACAGACTAATGAAGGATTCATTTGGTGATGTAGAGATAACCTCATTGTTACTGTCACAGTATAGACCATTACATTTACCTGCACTACCAAAAGGCTGATAACCAGATGGCCAAGGTGCAATAGGGCAAGAAATTATATTGGCTTTCTTTTGAACATTTTTATATATTACTTGCTTATGTATTTCTTCCTCTGATAGAAAAGCTGAAGCACCTTCATTTGCATGTGTGGAGAAAGACAAAAAATCAGTATGTTCTGAACAGGTGTTTGGAAAATCAAGCTCAGTGCTTGATTGAGATCTGTAGTTGTTATAACATGTCTGATTGCTAGCAGGCTGAGCACTTTGATCTCTGCAGCTGCGTTCCAGCGTCTCTGACAACTGTCTCAAAGGCAGTGAGGGACACACGCTTTCAAAGCACGGAGTCAGGCTACTGTTAGCCATCGACTGAAACACGAGGGCATTGAAGCTCTTGTATGCAGAGCTGCTTGGTTCCTTGCATGCAGACACAAGCATATTAAAGCTCCTGTAGGCAGAGCCACAGGACTCCAGGGAGGCAGACAAAAGGGTGTCACAGCTCTTGTAGGCAGAACCACACAACTCCATGGAGGCAGACACAAGGGTACTAAAACTCTTGTCTGCAGGACTGTTTATTCTGTCTGTTTTGGTCCCAAACAAGGATTTATTTGTAGATTCCTGGATCAGGACGCAAGAGTCAAGCTCACTTTCAGAACTACATAGAAAAAGGCTTTGATGAACCATTTGTTGAAGATCTCTTGCATCCAGAGTAGCAGAATTTATGCTGGAGCTCCGATAGCCAGATTCAAAGGATTCTTCTGATAGTTCTGACTCTTTGCTGGCTGTACTACAATTGTAGTCATCTTGAGAGGCTTTGGTGAAAAGGGGAGCTGTATGAGAAATATCACATGGTTGCTGACCCTGAGCTGCACTTTCTTTTGGATTTTGCTGTGATAGATTTTCTGACCCAATGTTCTCTAAGGTTTTCCTCCCAGCAGTGGGGATGTTTGGGCCTTTATTGTCTTGCATGTTATTTTCATCTGCCAGGAGTGCATCAAACATATTAGCTAGTAACTCATTGTGTTCAGGCTGCTCTCTGAAAGCACCGATGCTGCTCTCACAAGGCTCAAACATGGTGATCTGGGTGCCAGTTTCTTCTTGGCTCTCAGTTTCACTGTCTGTTAAACATACACAGATTTCTATAGACTCTTCAACTGGTATTGTATCAGGGGTTAAAACTGCACTGCTGCCTTTTGGCAACCACTCTCCAGACCTGCAGTGGCAACTGCAAGATTTCTCAACATTTCTGATGTTATCTTTTCCCTTGAAGTTTTGGCTTGAAAAACTTCGAGCCAGACAGTTCTTGCAACTTCTGTTTTTGGAAGTCAAAAGGAAAGGACAGTTAATGTTTATGTTACGGGAAACAATTTTATGCTGTAAAGCAGAAGGATTTTTTTTTTTAATCTTACTTACATTTGTTGATCCATATGACTCTGCTTTAAGTCATGGAAAGGAAACTTGATTTCATCAAAGTAGCACATAACTGAAAACTAATAAAGATACAATAAGATTTAGGACTCATATGAATTGTATTTAGAATCCTTTGCACTAGACAGACAATGGAATTTATTACATATTCTACTTCTGATGATCAGGAAAAAGTATTTTTTGCAAAGCTTTTTAATTACCTTGACATTTTTTACAACCAAATGGCTCTTTGCTGGATTTGGGATTTGATCCCACCATTCTTTCTTCACTCTGCAAGAGAAGAATGAAAATTATTTGTTTTGACTGCACTTGGGCTTAATCAGTGTACATTTCTCTCTTCTGTTCTCCTTTCCCTGTTAGGCATCTGCATTGCAGCAACAGAAAGTGCTCATTTTGTGCATCTCCTGCTTTTCATTAAACCAGTGCAAAGATGTTTATGCGTTTGGTATGTAACTGCTCTGCACAATGACAGTCACCTGTTCTTCTAATCATATTTAAAATGATGTGTGAAACAGGATCTCACTTTCACATTACCATTTTAAAAAAATTAAAAGAAATAAAGATATTTAGCCATCATTACTTGGACTCCAGCAAAGACCAGGGTCCAAAACTGACAACCCCCTACAATAACAAGCCTATTCTAGTAAGATTAATAAAGACTATTCAGAAAATGACAGAGTGCAACTGACTTGTGTTTATAAAATCTCTGCTCACAGACAGCTAGATAAAGGTGCTGAGAAAACACAAAATACTAGATTTCTGTGCTACCAGACATTCCAGCTAATCAATAGCAATACTAATATCCGTATAAACTGTTACTCTATAAACTCTGTAAGAAGCAGGATACCTACTTGGTAAAACAGAAGTAACAAATGATGGATCCTGCCATGATCAGTATGCAGGATGTGGGCACAGCCATCTGCAGAATGTCTTCAGCCTTCACCTGGTAATCTGTTAAACAAGCAAATATTTACATGTGAACGTGCATCTAAATGCAAGCACTGGCAATACCAAATTCATTGCTGCTCCGCTGCAGCTTAAAAAAATGCTCTCTTAGAGGATGTAAAATAAAGCTTCCAGCACATAAACAACACACCCCCACAGCTGCCAGTAGTGACGGTGTGTGGTGTGTCAGAGACCGTCTGGCGCAGGTACTGTGGTCAGCTACTGGGCATGTCAGGAGCTGGGAGAGCCAATGTGTACTGCGAGGCCACTGTCAGCTCTTAGGGACAAAGCCTATCACACAGTGCCTAAAATTATCATTGTCACTGTAGTGCAGCTATGTTTCTTGTTCCCTCTGTTGCTCTTCAGGGTTTTTTATAAACCCTCAGACCTCCGATGGTTAAAATACTGCTTAATTTGCAGCCTATATATATATATAGTTCATTTCTACCCACTTCCTCTCACATCAATGTTGCTGTTTAGCTCAAATATCTCTTCTACTTCCCTGTTGTCTACTTCATGAAATATTTATACAGAATAAACACATCCCTTTCAGCCTTTTTTTCACAAGGCTAAGCAATCCAACCTCCCTTGGTCTTCTCTTCCTTAGTTTCCAAAGGAGTTGCCTATCTATGTTTAGTGTCTTTGGAAGCCTTTACAGATGTATTCACATTACATTCAAAATGATGAAGATGATGAGTCCATAGCTCTCCTCCAAGAGAGCAGCAGAGTATGGAAGACTATACCATTCTTTTACCGAGCTGCTATTTCTGACACTATTACCACAGTGAAATTCAACTTCTTCACTCCATTCACTCCAGTAGGCTGGGTAGTCTGTGTAGTTACACCTGAGACTTGCAACGTAATCATAGCCTCTCTTCAAGGACCTTGCAGTAATCTCAAAGCTTTTTGTCTGGTAGTTAATTGCTTTTACAGAAATCTGAAAAGAAAGTGAGAAAGTTTATTTTGATTTCTTTATAAGGTGAAGGGTTAGTGACAGCAACTAAATATCAATAGTGTTGTGTGTTTCAGTGATCTTTCACAAATGAACAAATGAATGACTGTGTATGATATTGCAGTTCATGTCATCAGCGGGTGGTATTTGTTACATGCCCCCATGCACGTTCCTCTACCAGAAGAGGCCCAGTCCAGAAATGCTGGATTACTCAGCAGAGTGTTTGAAGTGCCTCACCTGCTCCACAAAGCCACCAACATCCAGCTTCCTGATGTCTAAGGATCAAATGAAGTTCAGGGAACAGAAGCATTGTATTTTCAATCTCTGCCCTGTCTACTGCAAGCAGCAGACTATTTTGGAGTGGCAGTCAGAAGAGTTTCAATCCTCTGACATCCAGCTGAACCATCCTGGGGACAAAGTGAACTGTGGCAAGTGTGTAATCAGGAACACTGTGGGACTTGCTCTTGCTGGCCCTTATACTAGTATTCATGAAGTGACTTTTTAGAGGACTTTTTAAACCTGAAAGCTCTGGAGACAGAAAATGAAGAGACTGGGTGTCTCTTACCTCTGTTGGGTGCTGCTTCCTCCAGTATTTCACTTCATAGATGACTGGCTGTCCAGAGAGCAAGGATGGAGGAGAGTAGCTCTCCTCCCAACTCAGATTGAAGTTACCATTTTCAGCTTTCTCAATGGCAAGATTTTTGGGGGCCCTCGGCTTAACTGTATGTTAAAAAATACAAAACAGGGTAATGGGAGAGTACTGATAGAGAGAAGCAGAGAGAGAAGTATTCACCAGAGACCAGAATATCATCGTAGTCTATGCACTTAGCCCTTTTCACTATGCTGTAGCACAAGGATAGAGAAGCCAAACCAGAGCAACTTCAGGGTATTCATTAACAAGCACTGATTCTTCAAGCTGCCTGAGCAAACTGAAGGCATGGCCTTTTGGTGCACTGGATGCAGCTTTCACACTGGAGAAACGGGAACAACCTGTGCCCTGACAGTAGCAGCTGTGTGGCAGGGGGGCACAGAGCTCCAATGTCGCAGGCAAGCTGTCCTGGCTCCCTGTCTCTTGGAAATCAATGTGGGCTTCTGCTCATTTGGCAGATAAGCAGCAGCATCAATCAAGTATTCTGAAGAGAACCAGCTCCTCAGCCTGCCTAAGGTATTAAAATGGTTTCTCTAAGTGTTCAAAATGTGACAGGTATAACCAACAAGCATACTGTTCTGACCAAACTGGGGGCCTAGGCAGAGACATGAACTGTGTCTACACTGTCCTGTTTAGGAGCAGTCTCTTTAACTTTTTATCACTGACTGTTAAAATCCAACAGCAATTACTGTAAAAAACCTTCTGCTCATGTAGCATGATTCAACTAGCATGAAAAATCGGAGTACGATAGAGACAGGAATGGGAGGAATTTCAGTAGGGATAGCCTAGTTTCTTTCTAGAAACTGAAAGCAGCATAATTCCTCTTCATCCTATAAGCCACAAATAAAATGCACTAAAGATAATCTAAACCCCCAAACTCCTGCTGAGTTTGCTTGCAGCTGAGAGGGAACAGCTAGAGGAAGAATCACTCTCTGCTTTCCCCATTATATTCATTCCTCAAGAATCTAATCCAGAATAAGGTTGCTAAAACAAATTGATTTTGCATTTAAGCTACCATGACACTTTCCACCTCTGATAAGTAAAAACTGTTCTGGTGACATGAATGAGAAGTTAGCTAAGATTGCAAAGCCTGGAACCAGATGTGCCAGTGACAAAGTAAACAAGTTCTTACCAACAAGGGCTGGTGTAACATTGTAATTCCACATATCAGTCCCATTGAATTGCAGGGCTAGAATATATGTGAGGCCTGATACAAAATAATCTGGATATATTGTGCAAGTGCACCTTAAACTGTCTTTTTCATTCTCAGGAACACACATGTTTCTGAAAAACAGGCACAAAATTATGGGATGTTTAGGAGAATGTGACACACTATTCCTTGAAAAGGTGAAATCAAGTTTCCCAACATGCAGAACTAATCAAAGCTGAGACAAGTCAGTTCCCAGAAATGTTTCCAAGGCAAAACTGAGATCCCCAAACAACCCACCCTCCCTAGACATCCCCTGGATATCTGTATCGCACAAATGAAAAACTTGACAGAAAGGCTAAGGACTGATCCCAAATACAACCCTTTGTCACACTTCAGCCTCTAAAGGAACATACTAACAGCTTGTTAGTACAGGAACAGGCTTATTGCAGTGTATGAGCGAGGTTATTTGAATGTCAGTGTGGTGAAATCATACAGAGAGGAACAGGAGAACCCAGATGCATCTTCTTTTGTAAGAGATGATGACTGGCCCTGCTCAGAACAAGGACAACAGTCTGTGCCTGAACAAGGAGTTAGACTGTATGCAGAGACAATCACCTGCACTCCAGCAGAGAGTATCTTTCACACAGGCTACAGACTGGTGAATCACATAAGATTTCTCATGAAGAAGGTAACATTTTGCATGAAGTTAATGTTTTGTAAACTTCTAAGAGCCCTACCACTCCTACCAGTAGGACTTGATCCCTCCTCTGTACTAAGAGTGCATAAAGTTCTACAGAAGAGTAGACCACCGAACAGGGAGCGCTGTTAATTGCAGAAACCCATTTTACTAAAAAGGAAAAGAATCCATTTTACTTTAAGAAGAATAATCTGAACTACATTTTGTCCCAGACACCTACAGTAGAGGGAGGGAATTAAAGCCAACAGTGGCTACAGGATATATGGAGCCTAACAATGGCAGTGTAACATCTTATTAAACACTTACGACACAGAAGAAGTTTCCTTGCTGTAGCAGAGCAGGAATTCTTTGGAGCAATTAGTTTGTGCAGGCACCTTCCAGTGACAAACCAGCTCTTTGTCATAGTCAGTGAAGCATGCAAATTCTTGTATGTGTCCTGCAGTCATAACTAGAGAAAAGCAGCATACAATGAGAAGCAAGAGAATCAGAAGACCATTGGACTACGCAGACATATCAACTTTTCCATCTGAACAGAGCTGCCACACCCCTACAAATTAAGTGAAAACATTGTTATTTTTTGTGTCTGGGTAAATGTAAAGAGTGGCACTCAGACTGTCTCCACCTTTCTGGAGACAATCTCCACCATCCTGGAGAGGAAGAGTCTGCAGTAGTAATACTGAGATAGAAAGGCACATCTCAGCCAACATAGACTTCCAAAAACAGAAAATCCGATTCCAATAGCCCTATTTAAAACACATAAACATTAAATTACAAAACAGCATAATCCCACCTATTAAATACAAAAGGTTCAAAACCCAAAATGCAGATAATTAACAGTCAGAGCAGGATCATTGCTTACAGTCATGATTCATGCTTTACCTACAATGGTTTAAGCTTCCCAAATGCACAACTTCTGCCTCCCCAGAGCAGCTCCCCAGTGCTTAGAAGATCGTCCTGCCACAGTCTTTCTTCTAGTATATAGCTTTACTTCATCTCACTCAGTACTTCCCCTTCTGTCTTCTACTTGTCATTGTTATGAGAGCATTCAAGACCCAGGAGAAATTAAGTCACACAGAGCCAGGCACTGAGCAGGTATACAAAAGCCCAAAGTCTTTGCACTCCAAATTTATAACTATTTTCACTGGCAGTATTTAAGCAAAAAATAGAATATACAGTTTGTTATAACTGGAAGCGGAAATGGAATACACAATATCCAGTACCCCTTCCAGCCTCGCTTTCCTTTATTTCAATGTGCTCCACATGAGTGATACACAGAATAGAAGAGGAGAAGCTAGGTGACAGTAAGGTCATGCTTTTATTTGGACTAACAGTATGCCAACCATGGTACTGGACCCTGGAATGTGATAATTTCTCAGCAAAGCAGTCAGAAATAGCTAATACTTTTATCATCCAAGACAATTATTTCCCTTTTCTGATGTTTGACTTCTCTTTCACAGGTAAATAATAGCAGTATCTCCCTTTTCTTGCACAAGCTGTACAAATATAAATCCCTTCCTGCTTTACATGTCAATTTCCTGTAAAAAATTTAAAATAGCTTTGACTGGTTTTTTGAATCCTATTAATTAAGATTTTCTGAGAATTTCCAAAAGGATTCTGCTAGGAGGTTTTCTGTGTATGTGGCCCAGTGCATTACCAACTGTCTATGCTGGTCATTTACATTGCAAATTCAAGACTCAGTTACCAGCAATTCACATCCTGCAAGGTCGCTGTCCTTCAGCCACTTCTGCTTCACAAGCTTATTCCTTCCAATGGGTACCTAAATTTCAGATTATTCCTTCCAAGCTTTTTTCTGAAAGTACCTAATTTCATTTTATCTTCCCTACATTTCTGGTTTTCTGTAGTCCACTTGTGTTATTTATTATGATCCAACTTCTGCATATTCTGCTACAGTACAGGATCTGCAAGTGTAAAATGTGATGGTCAGATACCTTGTAGTGGACATGATATATAGCACAATGGGATCTATAAAATTTGGATTCTAAGTTGTCTGATAGATTGACTACTTATAAATCTAGAACTGACTGCAATTCATGGTTTCATTAGTGTTCAAATACTTAGAAAATGTTTTGGTTTAGTTAATAAAGCTACATATTTATCTTGTAGGTAAGAACTATTGCTATTATGTCCTTCCTGGATGGCAGTAGCATGTTAGATTCCTTTTTTTTCTGACCCAATTCTTTAAAACTCATCCAAAAAGCAGCAAGTCAAACTTCTGCAACACTTTAACAGTCACACTCCTTTTTATTTTACAATAATCATTATCCTGTTGATGTTGTTTATATTTGGTTGCCATTTGTAATTTTATTGCTAGTTTCCTTTATTCACTTTAAAATATACTTTTAACAGAAGTACTATCAATTTAAGGCCCTTAAAGATGAATAACATCATTTTTCAATGTGTTAATCATCTTACACTTTCAAGAATACTCCAATTAAATGAAGCTCCTCCTGCTGTGTTAAGCTATGATGACTAACAGTTTTACTTTATCTTGCCATTCAGTGCCCTCATGTCTTTTCAGAACTCTGAATTATATTCTCTGCTCTTTTCCTGTCACCTTCTCTCTTTTTCATCTCTGGTACACCATATTTTTTTTAAAAAGCTCAAATATTTGAGAATTTCCTTTTGAAACCATATACAGTACACGGTTTGTTTTGAGTTTGTGTAGTTAAAAAAGGGAACTGAAATGTTGAATTTCTTTTTTAATCCTCAAAGAGTACACGATGAGGAAGAAACTTAAAATGTGTAATTAACTAGGCAAACTAACCCAAAGAAAACACTATAAAATTAAACTTAGATAAAGATCATTTAGGGAAATCAAATGGTGGGATTACCTAGATCAGACAACCCCGCCAATGTGCTCTTGCAAACCTTGATCCTTCTCATGAATTCAAATTGCACTATTTCATAGTACGTAAGACAGTAGCTATTAAACCTTCTTTTTTAGAGACAGGGTATTTCAAACCGTCTTTTAACTGTTTTGGTTTGCTTCATAAAACAAAACAAAATGAGACCTAAGAAACCATAGACCACTGTAGAACTAGTTAAAAAATACAGAAAGCAAAGTGTGAGATTCATTTTCCAGAAAATAAAACCGCATTATTTAAAACCATTAGTATATATATCTCATTTGTATTTATAATCAAACATCACAAAAGATGCAAGGAAAACAACCCATGTTTATATTCAGCTTCTGCCAACTAAGCCTCATGAAATAACCCTTAAGGAATCAGCAGCACTTGGACTCAATGCATCTGCAGGCTGACAGAACAGTAGCAAGGGACACACTGGAGATCCTGTCCCTTGTCTGTTCCTGCGCAGGTGCCACTCAGAGCTGCAATGTCCTACAGACACAGACTGCCAAATCTGTTCCAATCCAGGCAACTATGTTTTCCAGCTCCGTCACTCTGCAGACTTTGGAGAGCACAAACTGACAGCAGCCCTGCAGGCACAGTTCTGGGAGCACAGCTCCCTCGTGGTCCCACCAACAAGGCGCAGCAGCCAGGAGACACTGAAGCTTCCTGCAGAGCTGCCTGGGCTACGTTGAGACCTTATTCACAGTGAGGTGTCCAGTGCAGATCAGATAGTGGGGAAGGAGGAGATGGCTTTCCAAACCTGTTTCTCCTTTCTGTAAATTTATAATTTTTCTTGCCCACATAGAAAAGGCCAGTATAAAGAAAAAAAAACCTAAGAATTTTTTCTACTACAGGGATATTTCTGACATTTGAAGTTACAAATTTTATAGTAGTTAATTAGTTAATTAGTGGTAACAGCGTTACCTAGTGGTTGTGGAAAAATGCTGTCAATAAAATCTTCAGTATAATAATTTAAAATATTGATGCACATACCTTCATTTGTTGTACATGAAAAGAAAAGGATCCACAGGGTATATGTTGCAGCACTTGGGAGTCTTGCCATTATTGACACTGGTCAGGTTCAGTAGGAAAAACTGTGCTGCAATTCTGCCAACAAAAAACATAATAAGCTTACATCCCTGTGTCAGTTAAGGTAAAAGTGTAGTTTTTCCTACCACTCTGCTAGATGTTAGAATTCAGATCCCCTGCTGTACCTGTTTCCCACCTCTGTCCCCTAAAATTAGCTCATGGAACAATGAGACATGTAGAAGAATAAGAATACAAATGATCTAGAAGACTTTTCTGCAAAATTTAAATTACAGAGGATATGGGACTGACATTGGCAGTGGACTGAAAGGTGCTAGTATGTGGGCGATTAAAAGAGTAAGCACTAGACCAAAATCAGTGACATTGTCACCAAAGCCCTATGATTCCACTCAGATAACTAAAAGAATTTAAGAATGAAGTGTCTGATCTATTGACTAAAATGTTTTCCCAAAGTCCTATCACCAATACCTTGACAATCTGAGTATCTTAAAAAAAAAAAGTTAGCAAAGAACTCTGAGCAGTGCTCCAACAGAATGCAGATTCATTAAAGCATGAAATAATTAGAAGCTGTAAAACACATGCCTAATCATGATATAACCAGCACAACTTTGGAGAAGGAAAATAATGCAGCTTTTATGTCCCTAAGCATAGCAAAACTGTCTAGGTAAATTGAAAACAGATGAAATAATTAATTTCTTAAGAAATTAAAGAAGAAATTAAAAAGACTGAAAAATAGCAAGTGTCCCCAAGATTTTTTTACCAATGTAGCTACTTAATGCCTAAGATATGGCTACCAGCTTTCATATCACTACAAATGGATGCGATGCATTTAAAATTCTGGTAAATTTGTAGGTGAAGTCACGCTAACTAATATGCTTTTGGTTTTGCATTCAGTATAAAGAGGGATAAAATTTGTTCAGCAGCACATTGTTAACACATAACCCTTAGGTCCCTTCCTCCCATGCTTTTGGAATTTTCTAACCTCCATGTCTGGACAGAGTGTTCTTGCTGCCTGCAAGCTTCAGATGTTCTGTTTACACCTGTAGAGCTCCCAGGTAGTACGCTAGTTTTTATTTCAAAGCCTCATGATTCTCTCTGTGTGACGAGGAGAGGAGAGGAGAGGAGAGGAGAGGAGAGGAGAGGAGAGGAGAGGAGAGGAGAGGAGAGGAGAGGAGAGGAGAGGAGAGGAGAGGAGAGGAGAGGAGAGGAGAGGAGAGGAGAGGAGAGGAGAGGAGAGGAGAGGAGAGGAGAGGAGAGGAGAGGAGAGGAGAGGAGAGGAGAGGAGAGGAGAGGAGAGATCTCCTTCAGCAGGTGAATTGTGTTGGGTGTTCTGCAGAAGCTTGGTCAGATTCTGAAGTAGACAAGACACCACTGAAAGGTATTTGTGGATGGCAGTTCAATACTCTCTGCCCCAAGCCAACCACAGCAGCAGAACCACATTTCATGTGTCTAACAGGTGAGTCTGTCTGTCTGAAAATATCCATCTTAGAAGTTAAGGGATAAGGACATTGTTAGTGAAAATAGAACATCAGATTGGAGACTCTTCCGTGACCTTCTCTGCGGCAGTTACTACTCATCTAGTAATGAAGGACAAACCTGAAAGACAAATTTCTCATAAGAACTTGAGAAAACTATTACTCAAGAGCTGACTTTTTCAAAATCTGAGAATAGATGAAATGTGAATAAGGACAGTAATACATTTTTTTTAAAGAACACAAGCGCCTTTTTTGCTGCTCAGAAAAAAAGAGCCAACTGCTCCAGCATAAAAAAAATTCCTTCATTTCCCCTTTTCCTGGAATTCTCAAGAGAGGAAGCATTTCTTCTCCACTGTTAGGTAATACTGCTGCATGACTGGAGTTCCAAGAAACTCTTAAAACTCTTACAACTTTGGAGAGAATCCTGAACCATGTAAGCATGTCCAAAGGAGCAGATGGCAAACCAAAACCATCTTTTCACAGTAGAATGGATCTGCACATGTGAATGAAAATGGAGTTAAGCCAGAGTTTTAATGAAACTGCAAAAGGAGAAAAATTTAAAACATCCACAGCTCTTCTGCCTGTTTCCTCTTAAGTTTTTCATTATACCAGACAATGACATACCAATTTTTAAAAAGTATGTAACACATACAGACAATACTAAAATTGCAACAAACCTAGTAATCCCAATATATTTGAGGAAAGTAAATTGTAAAGACATAAGTGACTTCCCCAAAACTAAGAAAGAAATCTCTGTAGGGGTTAGAAGCAGATCTACATGATTACTGGTACAAGCTACATGCTTTGATCACTTAACCTTTCTGTTTCTTGAAAAAAATATGATGTGATTAAAGTGATTTCATTTACTTTCAAGAAAAACGGTACTAACTTTTGGTCTGGTCTTCTAAGGAAATGAGGGTCATATTTCATTAACAGCTATGATCTGCAAAACTGTTATGTGCAAAGAGTAATTCCTGCCCAAACCAAGAGATCAGATATTACACAAGACTGCTTAATGCACCGTTGCTGCAATTGTACAGTTGAAGCCTGTTTAAAACTGGCTCTTTTTAAAACTGAGGCACATCTTGTCTTACGCTCTAGTTTAAAGCACTGGCTGTAAACGCTGAATAAAATGAGACAAGCGGTACATGGCAAAACAAAAGGTTCACCACCAGATTCTGTATCAAACCTTGAAAAGAAAACCCGTGCAGAGTGTAATGCCTTCTGATGAGAAACCGCTCCCTCTGAAGCCGCGTTGAGCCCCTTTCCGGGCGCTCAGCACTAACCGGTCCGAAGTTCTGCGGGCCTCCGGGCACAGGGGGGGCGCACCCCGAGCCCCGTGCTGGGCACGGCCGGGAACGGCTCCGGCCGGGGACGAGGGCCTGGGATAGGCGGGGCTGCTGCGCCCACCGCCCAGAACGTCCGGCGGGAACGACACTTCGGAGAATTATACCACTTCCGTCTAAAATATTGTAAAAGGAGCACCCGAGTTAAACAACCTCAAGGAAAGAGAAGCGCTTCTGCTCGCGGGCTCCAGCCACAGCCGCCGCACAGGACGGGCCCCGGGATCTCCGCACGGCCAAGCTCCGGAGGGAGCACAAACCTTCCGCCCTTCCCAGAACCGGCACGGAGAAAAACACAGACCGCACAAACGGCGCGCCAAGCGCAAGTAACGAGAAGGAGCGGGTCCTGACGCCGGGAGGAAGGGGCCGCCGGACGTACCTTGTCTCGTCCGGCCCCCGCGCCGGGCTCCGAACCCGGGGGATCCCAACCCCGTACACGACGCCGCTCCGGACCCAGCCCGACGCCATCCGCCCACGGACAACGATCGTCCGGGGCGGGGCCGGCGCGGGGGAGGGGCCGGGAGGGAGGCGGGGCGGGGCCATCGATGGCAGGCGCGCGCAGCCATCGCGGTGCCGGCGAGGACAGGCAGGTGCGGGGGCGGCTTGAGGCGGGGAGAGGGTGGTGGTGCGTTGGGAGCTCCGGGAAACTCCGGTGGGTTCCGGTGAGCCCCGGCGGGTCCCGGCAGGTCCCGGCAGGGCCCGGCAGGGCCGAGGGCCGGGCAGTTTTTCGGGCCATTGCCTTCGTGGGCTGCGGCTGGCCCAGGGCCGCGCGGGCGGCGAAGCGGCGGGGCCAGAGCTCAGCCAGAAGCGGACAGTCGGTCGGTGCGCTGGTGCGCAGGGAATTTCCTGAGCTGCCTTTAGTTAGTTCAGGCGTTCTTCGAAACCTGTAGAGGATTATTTTCGGTCCAAAGTCACCCGCTCTGACTGACTGTGTTCAAATCAGGCTGTGTGGGGAGTAGGAGCTTTATCCAATGTAGAAACACAGATGGTGTGTCACCCAACACTGTTATTTTCAGGTTTGGGGGATGACAGTGTTGTAAATACCGTAGGAGAGGGTAACGGTTAATGGAACGCTATGTAACGGTTAGTGGGACGTTGAGAGCTCTCTACCCACCGTTCGTAACAAGTCAAACCGGCCCAATCCAGTTTGCTCAGCAACGTGCTGTGCAGCTTCGATGAAAACCACACCGTATAGAAAAGATCATTATCAAAGTTTAGAGGCTTAGTGAGCACCAGGGGTGCCTAAAGACCCTCCAAGAACACAGTCTGAGACTAACTGTGCAGACTCAAGCGACTTAATATGTATATCACCTTGAGCCAACTATGCACGTTAAGTAGGAGTCATTCCTCTGTGTATCCAGTGCTGCAATAAAATTTTGCTTGCTTCTTATTACTGCATTGGTGTTTAGGAGTTTTATTCCCGATTTTGGGTGACAAAAATGCCTATGTTGTTCTTTTCTGTAGCTAAAACTAGTTGGGCTTTATCTCTTGCACCCTTCCAGAACCTCAGAGCTGGTCACCCTCTGTCTTCTGAGGACGACCTTGGGATCTGCTTTTTTTGCTCTCATTCAGTGTAATAGAGTTTAATGGAAATCTTGTGTACACTTGGACTGTGTATTCTTAATTTCCATGAACATGTGCATTAATTTCAGCTTAAACCTTCTGCAGCCTGGTGAAACACCATGATGGCAGCTCAGATGACTGATGCTCATCGACGGTTCTTGCAGGTTCTGATGTCTAATGGAATAACAGAAGGATCAGAGGCCAGGAAAATACACCAGCACTGCTGTGAAACTGATAAAGGTGTGTCTGTCTTGGTGATGAAAGAACTGGGTTTTTTTCATGGTGCAGCTTACAAATAATTTGATTTCTGAAGGGCACGGACCAGCTAAAAAAAGTTTAAAAACTGTAATGATATGAGTGTTCCTTCTCTTTCCTGAAAGATAAAATAACATAGCAATGAGTAAACTAACTTCTAATCAGGCCAGATTTGTATATAGTACTTTTTATTTTATCAACGTTGTTTATAGGTTATACATATAAATAATTTAAGAAAAATTTTTAAAAGTACTGGAAGTACTTCACTATAGTGAATGCTTTTAAGTAAATGCACTTCAGTTATTTCTCTCAGGTGTTGTGGGAGAAGTGACTACTGCAGAAACATTTTGGTGAGGATGAGATGAGGTTTCCTGGTGAATTGCTGTGCTTTTTTCCCACCTCACCTGCACTATATTGTCCATTCCAAGTCCTGGAAGCTCTGCTCCGGAGTGTCCCTGTGCCATCTCACCATGCTACCCACTCTGCAGGGACTCTTCTGGTTTTCTGTCAATTTGTACCTACTTACCCATAGATGTAAGGTCAGAATGAAGTAATCTATTTGTGTGTCTCTTGAGTCAGGAAGTATAACCTGACCTACTTCTTAGATGCTAAAATTGTGAAGCGCAACTTTTGGTGTGCTCTAACCCCTATTCATTTTTTATGGAGAGTTTTTATCCCTTTTTTTCCCACATAAGATCTACTGGAACAGCCACTCATCTCACATTAAAATATTAGAGCTGTTGTACAAAAGAGTATTCTGCTATCTTTCATCTTTTACCCTCTGAGATCTGTCACTAAAGCTTCTTGACTGCTGTGTGCAGTGTTTCCTGTTGACAGAGACTAAGCAGGTGACAAAATTACACTTAAATATTGTACTTACTTTACTTAGTACTTATTGTACTTACTTTTTATTGTTCTTGCTGTTTGTTGGCTTTGTTCACTAAAGGAATCATGTATCAGAATCAGGAAGTCCTGGCCAGGAGCATCCTGTGAGTGCTGTTTGGCACTGTGGTGTATAGTGCCATGGGGTTTGGGAGTGGGACCTTGGTTCAATGCTGTTATGTGAGCGAGGGGCTCCTGTGACTGAGAACAGGATTAATTTAGTGATAACTGGTTGTATTTTTGGGACATGAATCATTTATCTAAAATTACAGAGCTGTTACTTAGCTTGGGTTTTTAAACCATAGACTGGTGAAGGCAACAGGAGTGTTGCCACTGACAAAATCTTGTTTTGGATGGACATGAGGGTTGTGCTGGTGCTGTGCAGGCAAGAGCCATCACATGCGCTTCCACAGAATGACTCCAAAGTCCATCTTAATTATGTGTATGAGAAAACACCTGCTAGTATTTACTTGGTTTATAGAACATGACTCAAGATACTGTGTTTCTACAACACTAGAATTTTAGGTTTTCTGATATGTAACTTGATCACTTATATGCCAGTTATTTGTGAAACAGAGCACACAGAAACAAGAAATCCCTTGCGTGTAACGGAATTCAAGTCAGTGTATTTTTCTATCGTGCATAATATTTTTTGCCAGTCGTGTTTTATTTTCAGTTTAGCTTAGTTCAAGTCACTGTAATTATTGGATTAGTACCATGGATTCCCTGAAACGAGGCAGAGTGTCTGGACTCTGTCAACTGATTTTAAAGGGGCTGAGTGTCTCTTAGGGCCACGAGACAGCAGCACAAGGAAGTGATATGTCTGCTGAATAGAACAGTTTGAATTCCTGTTTGAATTCTGTCTCACAGTTTTAGCACTTTTACTTGGGAAAGATGTTTCACATAAAAAGATCTGCCTGATCTGTAGTTGTTTGACTTTTCTCTGTATGTGGTTTTTCTCATTAATTTTCAGTTTACTACGCACACGATAAACTGGACGATTTCATCAGCACTATTAATAGCCACCTGCAGCCTTTGTTTATGCAGATCCGGAAAGGACTATCGGAAGATGATGGGAGAGCACATTATGCTGTAGTAGGTACCTGCTGTTTGTGTGGGGCTGGCAGTGGCTGCAGGAGCTGCTGGGAGGATAAACTGCCATAGCCCACGTGTGTTGGAATAGGACATGGCAGCAAGGACAACAGCAGTGTTGGAGTTACTTAGCATAAACATTGCTTAAGTGCTGAAGTGAGATTCCTTTACCAGAGGAGACTTTCTTTCTTGAGACAGATTTTTAAACTAGAAAACACAGAGAGCTGTCCAACATTAGTTTTCTTTTTCTCCCACTCAAAAATCAACCTAGCACAAAAGGGTTGTTGAGGAGTGGCCTATAAGAAGTTTCCCCAGATGACCTACAATGTGCACATCAGAGAAGGAAGGTTATCTAGTAATTTCCAAAGGCCATACAGGAGGTATTCTAACATTAGCTGCTGCTTTTAGACTTTCCTTTTGCCAGTTAAGTTGAGCTAACAGGTAATAGTAGTAGCATGTGCAATAAGACTAGAAAACATGGGCAACTGTTTTTCACAGTGAACAAAAAGGTGACTGATAGCATAGTTTCTGCTGCTGTCTTGCACTGGGCCTGGTGTGAGGTGTCAGCTCTGCTGCAGCACTCTGTCAGTTCTGGGAGCTTGGGTTGTTGAATGGCTTTGCCTGGGCAGAGGCAGCTGTGGAGAATTTGTGGTTGGAAGATCAGGGGTTGTAAAGAAAGAACTTGAATATGATCAAGTGCCCCTCAAAGAACTAACATTTATGTTAATTGTAAGATGATGTATTCTTTACCTCAGAGGGTCCTTTACAGTTTCTGGTATACAACTACAATGGCACTTTTGTATATCAGTTTATTTTTTTTTTAGGTGAATTTGGCGGAAACTGAAGTAACTAAAATGGCATCTGACTATACAGAAATTGAATTAGAATTGTTCAGAAAAACAGTAAGTATGTCAGTTACCACTTAGTAAATCATATTATTTGGGAAGTTATCATCTTAAAATTAATGAAAATGGAAATGAATGGAGATGTGGTTGAGGAAGTAGTTGCCATTTTACCTAAATTTATCTGAGATTAGATGGGTGGGGTGGGCGGGGATGAAAGTGTGTGCAAGTAATGATTTGCTCTTGTAAATCAGTTATGGGTAAGGCAATATCAGCACCAGGGAAGGGCTCCTTGCGGTTAGGGACACAACACACCTGCTTTTAGTTACACAAACAAAAGCAATTTGTTCATGATTTTCAGTCATGATTGTTGAGTTTTTCACTGGCTTCCGTAGTTTAGTCATATGCAGTAGTTTTTAATGCTAGTAACACACAAAATGAATTTGCTGATTTGAATATAAACATTTGCCTATGGTTATTGAGGTTTTTCCTGAAAAGAACTTCAATAAAGAGCAGATAAAAAGAAATGGATGTCTCACCGCTGTGTCCAGGGGTCCCTGAATGCACTTAGGCAGCTCTTCTATTTGTGGAAATGTTTTCTTTCCAGAGATGGAAACTGTCAAGGGGACAATGATTGTTTCAGCTTTTGGCTTTTTTTTTACAATTCTGGTTCAAGCCATATACTGTAGTATCTCTCACTTACATGGATGCTATAAAAATGCACATCAGCACGTTACTATAAGGTATGTCTGCCTAATTGCAGTATTTCTAATACTTGGTAATGTTTCTTCCTGTAGATGGACCTAATAATTTTATCAGAAAATGGCTTTGCCTCATCTACAGATATTTTAAACTTGGCAGACCAATTTAAGACAAAGAAAATGAAGAAAAAGGAAGCAGAACAAGTGCTGAAAGTTTTTGTGGAGGACAAGTGGCTCTCTGAGGTAACTGCATTCAAGTGTTCGTAGTTCAGTAGATCCAGCCACCATGTTCTTATGGATGTGGTAGCTGAAACTGGAGGTCTTCTTGAATGACTGATGGCAAAAATGGTCTTATGGGGCCCATGCTTATTGCTGCTCCAGTGATTTTTGCAGAAAAGGAAGGAGACTTACAAGGAAGAAGTCCTTGAGTAGGTCTGTGCAGGACTATATGGTTTCAATTTCTTGTACCTGAGCCAGGTGGGTTCATGCGTCCAGTCCTGCCCAGTGACACACGGACATCCTTTGTACACAACAGCACAGCATCCTTCAACCTGGAACAAGAGCTGGGGAAAGCTCTTCACAGTGATCAGTGCTGTTAGTTACGTTTACAATTTCCTGAAAAGGAGTAAGGCCAGACCTGTTGAAAACTCCTCTACCAGAAATGCATGGGCCACTGTGCACATGGTTACACCTGTTTTATTTTATGAGGGAGCAGTGGAGATGAGCTCACCATGTGGACACTGCAATTGCTTGCTAAATGAGACCTTAATCCCTTGTCTGCTGGAGTAATTGCATCATAGATCTCCAGCCTGCTGCCACACAGTTACTTGCATGTTAAGTTGATTTGACAGAGATTTCCAAAGATACCTCAAGCAGGAAATGCCTAGATTTTCTTGAAAGCTGGGAGAATTTTCTCTAATATATAAATGGAGAGTCCCAGAACAGCATGCCTCTGTTAAGGCACACATGCTTGCTCATCTGTGCTTTTCAAGGACTAGATGTCTGTTAAAGGTGTAGGATCTTTATTCTGCTCATCTAAAGCAAAGGGGTTCTATTTCAAAAGTGTTCTGGTATTGCATTGTACCAGCACAATAGTTTCGTGACGGTAGAAAAAAGTGGCTTGTTAATAAGTGGTTAGCAGTCAAAAAAGGTAAAAGGAATTAAAAGAAATTCCTCATCTCAACACTTGTTTCCTTAGAAAAATGGAGAATATACTCTGCATACTCGTTGCATAATTGAGATGGAACAGTACATTCTCAGCAACTACCAGGATGTGGCAAGGAAATGTAACATCTGTCACAGCCTCGCCATCCAGGTAACATGTTTTACCACCTCCTCCAGTGGACTTGTGTCATCATAGCTGAGGTTTGTGGTACTTTCCCTTGGGTAGTAGTAGGCACTGAAAAATCTTGGTCTTGTAATCTGGTCATGGTGCTCGTGTATTCTGAAAAAAAAACTTTTTTTTTTTTTTTTTTTTTCATTTCAGGCATTTTATCTTCTGTCTTTAGAAATAAAATTGTCTTGGAGCAGTGTCTCCAAGTATAAGGTTAGGGAAAGTGCACTCCTGCAGTGAGGATCGTGGTTGTGCTGTCTGGCTTTCCAAACCAGCATGTTAGAGATGAACCCCTGATGCTGAAAGAGATTTAGCAATGAGGTGTTAGCAGTGTCCTCTTTGGGTCTTACCAGCAGATGTCATCGTGTGACACATTCATTCTTGGTCCTGGGATTTTAATTCAGGAATTGCTTGTGTTTGAACCTCAGAAGGAGCACATGTGCTATGTAGAGCATGCTAAAGCACTGTGTTTTGATAACTGGGACATTACCAGTTCAGTCTTAAGTAGTTACAGCCTGGATTCCTATTCCAAAACTGCTATGTTTTCTTGCTCTGTGAGCCTGCATCTTCTGATCTGCCCAACTAACATGCTTCCATGTTACTTTTTCCATCCTAATTGGTCTCCTTTATTGCACTGAAACTGTTGTCTTTCAAGCTAGATTTTGTCCATATACCTCCTTTTAAAAACCCTTTACCACCTTTGACTGTTGAGTGTGTCCACCACCTGTATTGTGGGAACCATTCTTTGGAACAAAGCGTTGCATATCTGCTGCCCTTTGTAACAACTTTCTCTTAAATTGAAGGACAGGTTAGAAAGATTTTCTGAATCAACACTCCTGATTTCAGAGCCAAGTATGTGAATCCTGTGGAATTGGAATGCACTTACCTTGTGTCAGAAAGTACTTCAGAGCTCAGGCTGAACCCCGCTGTCCCAAGTGTAATGAATTCTGGTCTTGTGACATCCCAGGTACCAAGCAACCTATTTTTAAAAAAATTGAATGTAATAATACTAGGGAATGGGCTGTGATGTTCAGTGGCACTGGCTGTATTATTTGTAACTGTGAGTATCAGCCATTTCTGACTTCAGTGGTATGTTTCAGACACTAAACCACACATAGGCAGTATTGAGCCCCCACAGTGCCCAAAGAGTGCCACAGGGGCATAGAAGACCCTGGGCATGTTTTTTTATAACTATCTTTAGGAGGTGGGGGGGAATAGAGACACAACTATGACACTAAAACTTCTGGAAATACCAAGCTTCTAAGAATCTCTTTGGAATTCCTCCATTTGTCCAGGGAAATGGGACATTGTGAACAGCAACATGGGAATACACAAAGCATTTTCAAAAGGGAGGTTATACAGTATTATTCTTTTTTCTGTGTTGTCCATTAACCTTTAGCTTTCTTTGCAGGGATGAGTCGGATGGGCTCCCAGACCCACCACAGAGCTCCATTCTTGGCCCTAGATGATGCCAGTAAAACTTGATGACAGTGACATCTGTTTGCCCCTACTCTGGCAGAACAGCCAGACTGTATTGTATCCATTAGTAACAGTGGTCAGTGTACTTATTTTCTGAAGTTCTAAGGATCTTAAAATAAAACTGTCACTGACCTCCCTGTTCACAGTAACACCTGCCTTCCTGTTTTGTGTTTGTAATTCTCCATATTCTTGGGTTGGGACTCTCAGTGCATGTTTGGGGATGAAAGATGCAAATGTTTTAGTTGGTCCTGCAAGCTGATTTATGCAGCTGAACTCTTGAAAGAAGCCTTTCTCAGCAAGTGCTCCCTGTTTGTACAGGGACAGTACAAATTCAGGTGCACAGTAGAAATGACACCTGCTGTAGCACCTCAAGCAGGTGAAAAATCAGTGCAGTATGTGCAAGGCAGCTGGCTGAGTCTCTGACCTAGGACTGGAGTTGGAACACTTCTAGTTGGCACTGTGGTTGTGTTTTGTCCCTTCTTTAGATACAGAAGGATTTGTCTTGACATAAGGCCAGATCATGAACAGCTGTGCTCTGTAAGGAGGGAATATTGCCACAGAATGATTGGGAAGCAGTAGGACCAGACTTAGGGCAATGTTAGCTTATGTCTGCAAAGTGCTGAAAAAATTACCATATTGAGATTCTTTAGGTTTTTAGTCCTGGCACTTCTGTCTCCAGTTTTAAGTAAGGATGCTTCTTCCTTTAAGAGTGACTTGGATAGGAGCCAAGGACTGGCTATTGCCAGACACCAGACTGAAATAGCAGCATTCTTGTCCTTGGTAGAGATGTGTGACACTGCAGAAAGGCTCTGTCAGCAGTTCAGGTGGTGCTTAATCAAAGTATAATTAAACTTCCGTTTATGTAACTGCAGTTAAACTATGGATTAACTTCACTTATGTTCTAGGCATTAACATGATGTTGTGGTTTAGGAATGGTACTCCCCAAATTAGTGTTCCCACCAAAACACTCCAAACCACAAGGTGCTTGCTCACTCCCTCCTCCCCCTACCTCTCCCCTCATGGAGAGGAGAATTGAGGCCCAAAAGATAGAGATCATGAGTTGCAAAAAGAACAATTTACTGGAAACAGCAGTGGAATAAGAAAATGAGCAGTAATAGCAACAATAACAAAGTGTACAAGAGAGACAAAAGATTCACACAAAAGTGTAACTCAATCATTAAGAGACCAAGGAGCCCCTTCCAGCCCCTGGCCCACAGCAGTAGCTGGCTGAGGTGGTACAGAATAACCTCTGGGTCTGGGCCAGATACTGCAAAAATTAACCCTGTCCTGGCCAGAACCAGGACATGAATAACTTCTTCCATGCAGGAAACTAGTACCTTGCTTGGTGTTAGCCTAATTTTTTAATGTATTTAACCTCTAGGTAGCACCATTTCTCTAGCTAACTCCAGGGTTTAGTGTTACTAAATCCAAGTAGAAGATAACACTGACCTGGTTTTTCAGACAGAGGCTCAGGCAGACCCCTGGCAGTGCCTGTACACAGGCTGTTTCTGAGGGATGCACACACGGGATAATGACCTAACACATGCTCTTTAGGAGTTACTAGAAACATCTACAAAAATGAAGTGGCTACAGCATCATCTTTCCGCTTACCCATCGTGACTCCTTTTCCATGCTTTAGCAAGAGTTTGTTGGTTTTTGATTTTGCTCCACCTCTAAGTTCTCCTGAGAGAGTTGCTGCTTCCCTGATTTTTAATTCCCATTTCAGTGCGGCTGACTACATTTCAGAGCTATGACCACCAGAAACTAACAGAGAAGCTGAGCTCAAGTGATCGCACGTAGTGCCAATACTTAACAGGAATAAACAGAATCTGTCCAGGCATCAGAATGCAGGACTGAAATGCAGCCTTTGTGAAATTTGGAAACTTGACCAAGTCTGGATCTTCCACATCGACCTATAAAAAAAATCAATCATCAGAAGAATGTCTTTACTCACATAGGATTTAATAAGGCAACACTACTGATATTAAAATTTCAGGCAACTAGTTACCTGACTAGTGTTGTGAAGAATTTGGCTCTCATGTGGGTACAGGTTTTCTGAATCTTGTGGCGAAGAGAGACGGATATACTTTCTTCCAAATACCTATATATAATAAAATAAATTTTTTCCATTGGTCATTAACTGGCACATTACTGAAAGCTGTGGGCCATAGCTGGCATTTAACAGTAAAATATACCTGATTACAAGGAACATAATTATCTTCGTTAGTAATAGATACTGCTATAATAAAAAGTTAAATCAGGCTATTGGAATTCAAGTACTTCTTCAGTTGGAGCAGATAAGAACTTGAAATGCCTTTGGGAAGGAAATGCCTTTAACCAAATTGCGTTCAATTCAAAGTTTAAGGCACCCAATTTATACATCGTTTTTTGGGCTCTACATAGCTAAAAATAAGAACTGAGAATAAGGAGGCTGAACCTTCATTGCAATTCATATCAACAGGCAGAGGTACATGCACAGTGACTGCTAAGCTTCCAGATATCCCTCAAACTCTTATTTCTGTGTTGTCATTAAACCAGTTCTTTCACTGGCATGCTGAAATGAGATGAGAATTCGTAAGGTGAGTGGCCTGGCTTCCCTGAGCACTACATGAACTGCAAGTTTTGGTGCTAAGATGTGGCAGCATGAACGAGTCAAAGCTGACTCCTCTGCTGATACCAGTGGAACAGCAGGTTGAGGGTGAAGATTCATACTCTTGTGCCAGCATTCCAGATCCCCTCAAGAGCTAGGCATGATCATACTTGTTGGGAACTCTCCTCTTAGAGGTACTCTGACTAACCCCAGCACCCTGGAGTGGCTACCCAACCATTCCTAACCAATCTGCTTTTCCTCTACCTTAACATCCCTTCCCACATAATAGAACAGGATTTCCTGAAATCTTACCAACACCAAAGCTGTCATACGGACTATTTAGAGTTTGTTGCTTCAAGGACAGCACATAAATGTATTCTACAAACTGGACAAATACCAATGTACTCCTGCCTTGTCCTACTCTTCACTATCACTGATTAAACTACTAGAGCATTGATCTACATAACTCTGTCTGTCCATGTGTTTTTAGGATGCCTTCCATACCCCAAAGGGATTAAGGATATTAATTACTCTGTAAGGAACCAAGTATTACATGGTATTTTTGGTGACCCATGGAAGTGACAAAAAATGCTGGTTATTGCTCCAACAGCATGTTCTCTGAATGCTTGAACTTTTTTTGGGACTGCCATCAGCTGTTAACAGCTCCTTCCTTAACTTGCCTCACTGGGTTAAGACCTTGTATATTATAAGACTGGGGGCACCAGTTAATGGGGAATAGCCTGCATCTCCAGAGACTGCTTTTCTCATTAATGGAAAAACTACAACCTTGGCACCAGCCAGCAGCCAGCCAGCAGGGATCATTTCACTTTGTTACTTGTGCTTGTGCCTTCCTGTACTCCACAGCCACAGTTTAAATGGCATCACGAAGCAGGGCAGTTTTAATTGAAAGCTGCCAGATCACCAGCTGTTCAAATTACAAAGACTCTCACAGCACTGGCAGATAATCTCCCATTTTTCAGGCAGAAGAAAACAAGCTCTGAGGTTTCTAAGGGAACAGTCTTTTCCCAGTTCAACAGTTCCTATAAATTTTTCTTCTACCAAGAACAATTCCCCTCCAGCTTTACATAGCATGAATAGTACAGTACTTCACTTTCAGAATGCAGCAGTATGTGTGTGCCGAGCAGGTAGCATGGAAGAAAAATACAATCCATACAGAGTTGCACAGCAGTTGTAAAAAACCATTCTAGGAAGGCCTGAATTAAGCTTCAGTTTCAAGTGAAAATACAGGTTAGCAAGATGCAACTGGAACAGAGAAACTAAGGCTAAACCCATAAATAACTATCAGTAGAAAGTAATGTCACAGTCCTTCTGGAAAAGTGTGAAAGTGTAAGCCTGGGTTTTATTAAAGAGTTTGATGGGACAGCAATTTCCTTCAGTAAACAAAACACCTCTCAGTATTTGAAGATTCACAGTAGTCAACTGCTTGGATCCAGAATACATCTGTATACATACAGTATTGCAAAAACTTCAGTATTGCTGAAGCCTTTTCTGCTTATCATACTGCCATGCTGGCAAGGAAGTTGGAGGTGCCTGGGAGGCTGGGAGGAGACACAGCCAGGACAGATGACCCAAACTGACTGACCAAAGGATATTCCAGACCATATGACATTATGCTCTGTATATGGGGGAAGAAGAAGAAAGGGAGGATGTTTGGAGTGATGGTGTTTGTCTTCCCCAGTAATTGTTAAGCATGATGGGCTCTGCTCTCCTGGGAACAACTGAACACCTGCCTGCTCATGGGAAGCAGTCAAGTAATTCTTTGTTTTGCTTTGCTTGCATGCACAGTTTTTGCTTATTAAACCTCAATCCACAAATTTCCTAGCTTTTACTCTCCCTGTTGTCTCTCTGATCCTGCTGGTTGGGGGATGAGAAGGCGCCTGCATGAGGCTTGGGGATTGGCTGGGCTCAAACCACAACACCAGAAAAAGAAACTCCTTAGTACAACATGACAGGATCCAGATTCTTCCCAACTCTGTTACAAATTCCATGTGACCTTGGAAAAGCTGCTTCTTGATTTCTATCTATCATCTGTAAAACAAGGGTAACTAATGGTCTCTCTCAATGAGCAACACTTGTGGTCTACAAGATTACATTCAGTATTAAGTTGCAGTAGTGGCAAATGCAATAAAATAGGAAAACAGTATCTGTCTGCATGTTCTCTATCCTTCAGTTTGTTTGCTCCCCATGTCTCTAACACATACCATAAGCATTTTCTCTAAGTATTGCATTAATGGCATGTGCAGAGTAACTAGAGTACATACCTGGGCTAAAAAATTTTGCTGGGGATCCTGATGAAGAGGTGAGATTGTGCCTCCTGGACCAAACCAAGCGTTAATGGTGATGTCATCTTCTTCCCCTTCCCCCAAGCAGCAGTAGTCAGGGATACTGATATCTTCTTTCAGTTCTGGGATCTATTTCCATAAAGAAAGAAACATTAAAAAGGGTATGTGCTGACTTGCCAAAATACGTAATTCATAGAACAGATGAGCAAGGCTGGACACAAAGAAAACATGACTGGCTGGTCCAGCAAGGGTAGGAGAAAAGTAGCTGAGCTGCTAGGAATCTGCAGGAAATGTTCTCAAACTTTCTGTTCTAGTGAGCAGATTCTGTTGGAAGGAGAAGTGGGAGAAAGAAAGGAGTTTCCTCGTTCTTTAGAGAACCTTTGCTTTTGCAGAAACCAGAAACACCCACAAGAATGTTTGCTCTTCATGGAAAAGGAGCAGTTGATCTCTTCTATACTGTGCTTGCTTCTCTGTGAGATTCCTTTTTATGTCTCCCACCAACCTAAGCTCTGGTAAACTAGAATGACATTTCAGATTATGGTAAACATATCAGTGTTGAACACTGTTTCCTGTCCAAATCTCTTCCCTGACTTACAGTCTTTGAGGAAATGGGTTTTCCAGGTGATATCCCCCTAAGTATATGCTACATTGTACTGAAACAGCACTAGGACTTAATGTCTTCATCCCAAAAGGGTTTTGTTTCCATGTCTTGCAGCCAAATGGAATAAACCTCTCCCTCTGTTCCTTCAAATCGTGGGAATAGAAACTTAAGAATTACTGCAAATTCTCCATATGCCCTTCAATCTAGCACAGTCGTCTTCAGAGACAACTTGTGCTACAAAAGGAACACATGACTGTAGGAAGATAAAAACATTCACTAAGTTTTACCTGATCAAAAAGCTGGTGCTGGGCAAGGTATCCTACATTGTTCTGAAATGACAGCAAAGAAAGACAAAACACAGTAACATACAGGTAAGACAGTGAGTTATTTTACTTACAGGTGAACAGAATTTACTTATAGGTAACAACCATTTTCAATGGCCTATTCAGAGTACTACAACTATTTGAACAGTATAAGGGTCTTCGGAAACAGCAACTTACAGCTCCACTGAAATTGTGAGAGTGTAGGTGTGTCTCCACAATCAATAAATCATCCAGCTCGAGTTACTGAAGGAAGCTGGGACTCCCTATTAAATCTTGACAGCTGACAATGTCCTACATCTTTCTAGCCAGACCCTGCTGGCACACAGACCAGTTCTCCTTCACACCCTGGAACTACTTCCATACTCTGTTCCAGGGTGCACCACAGATCAGTTTGCTATGGCACATGGTCCTTCCTGCCAGAAGGCCAGGAAACACAAATGGGGGCTTGGGATCCTCATCTGTGAAAGCAAAAAGACATTCCAGATGCTAATCAACTTTGTATTTTTGTGCCTCATGGCATGTAAATTTGGATCTGATCCTAAATCTCACGAAACAGTTTAATAGAAAGAGGAACAACACTGCTGGCTGAGGATCCCTTATCCTTAGATTCCACCAGTCAGGTTTTTGCTGCTTATGTATGTACGTATGTATGTATTTATTCATCAAATTCCAGCCACTGTACATTTGATTATAGGTAAAATTCAAACCTATTGTTGCAATAATTATTCCTAGCTTCAGGTCTTGAAAATATGTTAAACCATTTAATTCAGAGTTTTGCTTACAGCACACCCCCTCCCTTGACATCACCTCTGTTTGTGGTAAGCAGAACTGTTGTCTGTACCAGCACCACGCTGCTGTGTTTGGAGATGAAACAAATGAGTGTAACAGACCTCATCCATGATACAGTGGCTGATGAAGTCACTGACAGTCATGAGCTGCTGAGACCATTCCTCGTCTGTGTACCGAGCACCCAACTCCACAGGGACTGTGCGGCACCCTGCGACTTGACAGAAATAGTCCACACTGAAATAAAGAAAGTTCCATTACCTTCTATACTGCTCTTACTAATTTTGAATGTAAGGCAATCAATCCAAATTAGTCTTGTTGGGTAATAAAATTCTACTAGCCTGAGCTTCTCCTGTCTAAATCCAACCAACCAGAGGAAAAAGGCAGAAGAAAAGGGTGCAAGCAACAAGGAAATCAGCAGGCAGGTTTGTGTGTACATGACCCCACAACTGCCTGTTTTGTTTTGGTTTAAAAACCTGTTTGCCTCAGTTGTTTCCTTCCAAACTAAGAACATTTAAGCTGTTACTGTCTCTTGGCAGGGGATGGCAAATTTTTTGCTGCCTGCTTCCATGTGTGATAAAATGTTGTATCTTTTAGTCAGTAATACTAGATCAACTCTCTGTCAGTGTCTATACAGGTGCCAAAAATACCCATCCCAATTATAGCCAGAGGGATTAGTTTGATGGGTGAAATACATCTTTCCATGGAAAATGATATTAACTAAATGGAGAAGTTAATCTTTTTAAGTGCCTACGGTCAACCAGTGCAGTTAACTTCCCTCAAAAATTAATAAAATCCCTATGACGTAGCAAGTGTGTTCACTTAATTTTACCTTTGGTTGTTGAACTACTCAAACTAAGCAGGAGTGGTTTTTCCCCTTTTCTAGGGAATCATGACCTTCACCTCACAAATACTTGATGCTCAGTATTGGAAATGTGGGCACCATTGCTTGCATTACCCAGGCAGCACAATGCTGTTAGTCCTGCACAGTGGTGTCTGAAACTCAACACTCAAACACAACATGGAACAAACATCAGTGCTTGGACTCACGAATGAAAAAGTCAATCATGCTTACCCACGGCTCTAAAATTCATTTTCCATTGCACTGATTATCAGCAAGTTCCATGATGTGTACATGACACAGATCCACTGAGCTGTGAGCAGCTCACTGGCACTTTGCAACGTGCACTTCTGGTGAGTTCCCAGGTGTTGCCATTGGGCTCCTGGGACGGCTGCAGGCTGGGCAGAAGGCGGCCTTCACTCATGAAGAGCCAGAGACTGGGCAAAGGGTCACATTTGCCCCAAGACAGTCCAGCACCTGCCGTGTGATGCCCTGAATGCTACGAAGAGCTTCCCTCATCAATGAAGCAACTTCCACAGAGCAGTAGGACAGTGCTGCTAGCAAAATGCACTGCCCACGGTATCCATCCTCTGTGAAGGTCTCTGCTGCCCTATCGAGCATCAAGATACCCAACACAGGGAACAATCATGCCTTTACTTGGACTGACAAGGAACTTCTCACCTCCACTTCTTCATACACGGCCAGTGGTCCATGACACCCTCCAGGACCACAGGCCGCTGGGGAATGAGGTAGTTGTCTCTGAAGTGCTCCAGCGAAGGACACTGAAGGTGCGGAATCACCTCCTCCGGCTGTACCGCAGGGGGCGGCGGCGGCTCCGGCCGGACCCTCTGGAATGGACGTTCCCCCTCAGCAGCCGGCACGACGCCGCGGGGGGCGCGGGGGGGGGAGCGGGGGGAGCGCGAGGAAGGACGGGGCGCGAGGGGGGTGGCGCGAGGAGGGGAGGGCGGGGTGCGGGCGCTACCTCGGCGCGGGCTTCGTCGCGCGGCAGCGCGCGGGGCAGGTGCGGCTGCAGCGCGCGCACCAGGCGCGCCAGGACGTTATCCAGGACGGCGGCGCCCATGAGCAGCCCCAGGTCGCAAAGCTGCACGGCGCGCGCTAGCGGGCGGCCCGCGGCCACCTCGGCCAGCGCCCCGAACAGGCAGCCGTAGGCGTAGACCTGGCGCCAGCCCTTGCCGACCTCCCTCCACGGCCCCGCGTTCAGCTTCTCCCAAGAGTAGTCGCGCAGGACGTAGCTGAGGCGCTCCAGCGCCGCTGCCGCCCCCGCCCCGGGCCGGCCCGCCGCGCCGTAGAGCAGCGCGCGGGCCCGCCGCAGCAGCGGCAGGATGCAGTCCTCCACCTCGCCGCTCAGCGCGAAGGTTAACCCCTCCTCGGTGCGGGGCAGCAGCGCCCGCATCTCGGTCCACAGCGCGGAGCCGTCACTCACGCCCCCCGCGCTGCCGGTCGCCGCCATGGCCGCGCCGGCGTCCGAGAGGCGGTGCTGCCGGGCCGCGCCGGACGCGGAAAGCGCGGGGCCGCGCGGGGCCGGGGCTGAGGCGGGGCCCGGGGGACGGCCCCGCCGGGGGCGGAACTTCTCGTATCGCCGAAGCTCGGTCTGGACGTTGTTACTTGTGCGCTTGACCAGCGGGTTCTCTGGAATCGCGTGACTGTGATCGACGCTGCCGTTCGCAGTAAAGGGGAGCGCATAGACCCGGTGAAGGTCACGGTGTCTTCTCCGGGCGTTCACCCGGGACCGGCGTGAGGAGGTGGCTGCCTGCGCTTTGGAAGCCTCTCAGTCCCGGTCGCGGGACAGCGGAGCGCAGGCTGTGAGTGCTGGGGGAAGGGGACATACGCTCTTCCCAGCTGACCAGTTTCTTTTGTGCTGCCAAGAAACGTCCCCGCGTGCGCTCGAGGAGCTCGAGCGGAGCCCAGCGCGGCTCTCAGCCCATGTCTTCTCGCTGGCTCAGCTGCTTGGTGTTAATCTGCACATAGGACGTGCTTTCTGCATGGAACATGCACGTCAGTCTTCTTTCTAACGCGCTGGGCACGGCATCGTTGAGCCCCAACTTGCTTTGATAATGTGCCCTGAACGTTCTCAGGTCTTAATACTTGACTGCAAAGGCAAAACAATATTTTACTTAAAGTTCAGCAGCAGAGGAAAGGTTTAAAATGGTGAACCAAGCTCTAAACCACCATAACAAGAAATAAGGATTTTGTAGCTACTAGTTAGAGTTGAAAGCTTCAGATTTGAGACAAATCCTAATTCACAGAAAAAGTTAAAATCATCACTTTCTATACTGAGACACTCACTCTTCTTTGCTCCATGCTCAGTCACTAGTGCTTTCCAAAAAGGAAAAAAAAAAAAAAAAATAAAGGTGATGTGAATCCTTCTGTTGCTGCTGCTGGTGGCTCTCCCCCTGCTCCCCAGCTGTCTCTTCTAAATGATCACTTCTGCTCTCGCACTTCTCACTCTTCAGACTTGTGCAATGCTTATCATGCTGGTCTGTCTATTGCCTGTCTTCTGACTGCCTTTCTCTTGGCACCTTAAATTCCTCCCATGACAGTGTGATTTTAGCACCTTCATTCAGAATTTTCTCCTTAAACAGATAAATGTTAATATATGCTGCTGTACGAGAAAGTATTTTAGTGGTAAGGAGATTTTCTTGTTAGACCTTGTGTTCATTATTTGTAATGATGATTAGGATGCCAGCAAGTGTAGTTAGTCTTGTGCCTGTGGACTGTCCACTTTTTATTACCATTTACATTAACTTTTATTTGCATTTAAGTTGGTTAATACAATTTTCATTAAATAATAGTTTTTTTAGTTTAAATGTGAGTAATATTTTCACGAGTTTCACTTCAAAGATTAGGATTTTGTTTCCAGAATTTCAAATAACACTAACGTCTGAACATGTAATCTCCAGCACAACAGTGAGGCATTGAGGCCATGATGAACTTCATCAGTTTCACTGCAGGTGGTTTTAGTTTTTGGATATTCAGGGAGGCTCAATGTTCCTCTGTGAGCATACACTGGAAGACAGTTATTTGTAGTCAGTTTTGGTGCAATCGTTTGAATTCTGATACAGCATCAATAGTCTTGAATCACAGAATCAGCTAGGTTGGAGACCTTTGAGATCACCAAGTCCTACTCTTTACCTAATACCACCTTGTCAACCACACCATGGCACTGAGTGCCACTTCCAGTCTTTTCTTAAACACCTCCAGGGGTGGTGATTCCACCGCCTTCCTGGGCAGCCCATTCCAATGCCCTGTCACTTCTTCTGTGAAGAACTTCCTAATGTCAAGCCTAAAATTCCCCTAATTTAAGACTGTGTCCTCTTGTCCTGACACTAGTTGCCTGGGAGACTAACACCCACCTGGCTACAACCTCCTTTCAGGGAGTTGTCATTGCAGTTAAAGGGGCTGCATATCTGCTGAGCTAATAAAGCTCAGGTCTTAAGGTGTGTACTGAGTCTTGTGTGTTTGGCCTCTAGTCTAGGAGGAAAATCCACTGAAAGCTGATAGTATCATGCTGCGTCGTAGCAACTTGGTTGAAATTTTCTTCATTGGGAAAAAAACCCAACAGATTTGCAAATACTGAATTGGAAAGTTTAGCTCTCAGAGCAGTTAACTTTGCAATAATGTATGCTAGTTTTGGAATGCCTGTAAGATACTGCTGGTATTTTGTGTAAGCTGGCTGACCAAGGAAGTGGACGACTTCAGTGCTAGACATTTCCGTTTTAGGTCAAGAAGAGAGAATTTAATTCCTGCTGCCAAAGAGCAGAGATTACTGTCACATGTCTAACCTGCAGAAACTGATGGGAAAAAGAGTTCCGTGGATTATGCCACCATCACTGAAGCTTGTGCTGTTTTCATCAGAAGTAAATTTTTAAAGATTGTGGAAACCAGACTGCCTAACCTTGTAGAAAGATGTCCCTTTAAAGTACAGAAGAAAAGTTGGTACCAAGATTTCCTGTGCTGCTTCCTGGGTTATAGCCTGTGCTTTTTGTTCTCTTTTATATTCTGCATATTTTTAAAATATGCTCCAGCCACCTCTCTTTCTCCTAGCACTGACTTTCAGAAAGAAATGACCTATTTAAAAAACAAACAAACAAACAAACAGGCACACAATTAAGGGAGAAAAATGAAGTCTGGTAAACCATCTGTATTTCTTTCTTCTGTTTACAGTCATAGTTTCCAGGACCCACAGTTGATGTTACCTTGTCTGCCACTGGTGAAAAAGTGATTAGTTACTCCAAATATTAAAAAAAAATTGCTCTGTATCTTATCTTGCATTTGTCTTCATTGAAAAGAATAGGTATTTGGTGTGTCCAGAATTTATTTTTTTTAAATTTTTATTTATAGGAATATTCTCCTTTATAGCACTCTTTCCTCATTTACTAATTTGAGTTAATGAACAAAGTCCTGTGATTGTTTTTGGATTTTATTAAAATGTTTTGGATTTTATTAAAATCAAGACACATGCTCAGTGATTCACCACTTAAGTCCAAAGCAGGATGTATGTACTAGGTGGATCAGTTTTTAAAATGACAGCATTTGCTTGCTTCTACACATTTATTTATGATTCTTCCCCAGGTGAGTACAGCAGGAGTCTGGTGAGTAATAGCCAGCTGTTGGAATTAGCAGATAGAGAAAGCAGTTATTTGTTCTGAGAAGGAGTGTGAGAGCTGAGGCCAGGAGTAATAAAAACTAAACAGATGCCCTAAATATCTAAACATAAGATAGGACATGTAAGTTGCTTGCAGTGCTGATTGGTGAAGTCATCTCAGATGGGTTGCCTTGTCTGGAATTCTTATTCAAGATGAAATATTCTCCAGTGCAACATCGTATCTAGCAATCCAGAGCACAAGTAACACTAAAGATTTTCTTTCTCGGGACTCCAGGCTGCTGCTCAGCTCCTCAGGAATGCCATGTCCCTTTTGGCAGCCTGGCATTTTGGAATTTACACCCTCCTTAAAGGGAGGATGCCAAGAAGATGGAGCCAGGCTCTTCTCAGTGATGCCCAGCAGTAGGAAAAGAGGCAACAGGCAGAAACTGATGCACAGGAAGTTCCACCTGACCATGAGGAAGAACTTAATCACTGTGTGGGTAACATGCACTGAACGGATTGCCTGGAGAGGGTGTGGAAAGTCCCTCACCTCAGATATTGGACACAATCCTGTGCCATGTGCTCTGGGATGACCCTGCTTCAGCAGGGAGGTTAGACCAGATGACCCACCTGTGATCCCTTCCAACCTGAACCATTCCGTAATTTGTACCAGGGAAGGTGATCTGTTCCCTTGTTTCCAGGGCAGGTAAGTGCCTGTCAGGAGTGGCAGTGTCCAGGAGCAGGGATGAAATGGGGACAGGCTGGTACTACTGCTGCCCTGCCAACAGTGCTTAGGCTGTTTTTGCTTCCAGGAGTGATTGACTGGTACCTTCCATGAACAATATACTCATTTAACATCGCCTCTGCGCCTCCCCACCCATGCAAAAAAAGGTAAAAAAAAATGAAATTGGAACCTAAGATGCCCTCTAGCACTTAATGGGAATATAAATTGATGACTGCCATGAAAGCCATAGTTGGCTCTTATATTCCTTTACAGGAAATGGTTGTCTCCTCTTTTGGAGGAACAAAAGTTTGACACGTAAGACTTTAAAGATCTTGGATGTCTTTGCTGGTTGCTTTTTCTGTTCCTCTGAACAGAAGATGAATGATTCTGATTAAAATATGTACAGAATTAATTGTTAAACATAATTTTTCTCAGATGAGCAAGGTCTTCCTGACTAAGAGTAACACAGCCATGCATTTTGATGGTATATTGGAGTTGAGTGTAATTGTGCAGCGACAGTGTGTAATGACAGATATATCTGTATCAATCCACTCCCTGCACTGTTTTTATCACTGCCATCTGCTCAGCCAAGAGTGGCAGTTGCCAGGTCTCACAAATAGTGCTGTCAAGTACTTTCATGTAGAACAACTTATTGTTGTAATTTCCCTGATATTATTAGATGAAATAACTTTAAGTGCGATAAGGTGACATTTTGCATGGCACTTTGGAATTCCTCTCATTGCAGTGGAAATAGTGTTCTTTCTGGAGCAAGCTGTATCAGCACACCCAGTTCTACTTCCAGAAATCACTGGAAAATACTTATTTTACAAAAACATTATGTAACATCCATATGGGACATATGCGTCAGTGCTGAGACATAACTGAGACAGTATTGCTTACACATATAGCCTTAGTTACCTTTGCTGGATGGAAATTATGTAAATTAGACTATTTAAATTTTGTTTTTCTTATATCAACTTGAATCGCCTTCATATTTGCAAATATGTTCAGACAGCTCCTTCAACATTAAAGAAAACATAAAGTCTTTACAACTGTAATGAATGAGTGTTTTAAGGTTGCTTAAAGAATCGCCGGCAAAGGTATCAACAAAAGTGTGTTTGATATAAAAGTGGAAGCATGAAAAAGTTTGTTGGCAAGGTTAACTCTACTACTTGGTTTAAGAACTAGAAAAAGCAAACTAAAATCTAAAATCAGTCAATCTAAAACCAGAATCAACTCCAAAATTATCTGTGTGGAGGCTGGGAGGCTGAAGGGAAAAAAAGGGTAAGGGCAGAAAATGATAAGGATAAAAAGGAATAAGGAAGACCCTCCTGCTGAGTTACAGGGTTCAGAATGGACCTCCTTGCTAAACTGAGCTAGGGTTTGACCAATGGTTTAGGCCCAAAAGTTTAACAGCTCTTAAATTTAACAACATTTAATTGACAGCTCAAGTTAAACAATTTAACAAAAGATTCATATAGAATTTACTATAGTGCAACAGTAACTACTAGGCCTAATTTACTTACAAATCTAAATTTCTTCAGAATTTAAGAGAGCATCATTCATAGTACATTTCATATAGCATATTCACATTTGCACACACAGAGACCTAAACACTATTTACAAGGTATATACCTGTGAAAAATTCCCCTCGAATTCAGTGGATTCACATTGGATACCTTTGCATCTTCTTAACAGGCAAAGGGTTGAGCCTTGAGGAGAGGGGGTTTCAGCCCAGTATCTGTCCTTGTCATTCAGCAGTGGTTGTCTGAGCATAACAAACTTGAGAATTCACGGGCTCTGAGTGGCCCCACTCAAAAGGAGGTCTCTGGTCACAGCCCACTGCAGTCCAGGAGAGTTCAAAGGGTCTCACTCAGGACCACTGTTTATAGGGTCGCAAGAGAGTGAGCTTCAGTCACAGTAATTTTTCATCCTGGCTGCAATTTGTGTTGGTAACTTTCTTTGAAATTTCAATAACAAAAATGTTGTTCCACTTGGGTTGTTATTCAGGCAAGAAAAAAAAGTTTCCAAGGCTGTTCATTAAAAACAGGAGCTCATTAGACAGCACCACTTCCTGGGAACTGACAGGCACTGCTTCTGATAAGCTCAAGAGGAGCTTGGTGCAGGTGCTGTTTGTCCAGGCCGAAGCCTAACCAGCATTTCTTAGATCATAGTGTGGCCCAAGAAGGAATGGAGCAGATGCACTACCCCAAGAACAAACCTTTAAAACAATCTTTATGGCTGCAGGTGCAAGGAAAACTGAATTGGGATATTACTTATTGCTAATGAGCATTACTGAGAAACAGCCTTTCTGATAAGACAGAAAACCCAGCTGGGATAAAGAAGAATATGTACTCCTGATTCTTCTATCATTTTCTTATTCAAGTGCCATAGGATGTCTACTGCTGAACAGCTGATTGGCAGCCTGAAGGTCTGAGGCACAGAGACAGCTGGCTTGTAGTCAGCCTGTTTGGAACACTGCTGCAGGTAGAAAGCCTTCCTGACAGGAATGTGGAAGGAAGTGAGGGCATGGGTCCTTTATATTTTTCTGTTTTATCTGAACGGATGTGTAGATTTGGAACTTCATTGCTAGCAAGGCAGAGGCCATTGGAATTGTGAACAGTGTTCTCCCAATGGCAAACAGAGGACCAGGCCAGAGAAGAGTCTCTTGGCATTTAACTGATGTTGTACATTCTGGAAATGTAAGTCTAACCTGTCATTCCAGTAGTGCATTTCAAGAGCTGATGCAGGCTTCTGGCATTGTAATGATCTTGAGCACACACAAGATTCCCTTTTTATCCTAAGGGCTGGGACATGTCATTTTCATTAGCCACACTTCATATACATGTATGAACCTTAAGAGGAAGAATATATATACATGTAGAACTGTACTTGGTGAAGCCACTTGCTAGTGGGAAGTGTACTCAGACAGAAAGCATTATCCCTCCTTAAATCTGTAGCTGACACACACCTTTCCCAGCTAGGAAAGCTCAGATATGTAAAAGTGATGGTTGTTGGAAGTGTTGAAATGAGGGAGGTAGCTGAACGTATTATCTGTAGATAGTTTTCTTTGGGGTGCTTGTGAAGCACTCTGAAACAGGTATTTATCTGCAGGATCTTGAAGTTTATATTTGAATGCTGAAAATAGAAAAAAAACCAAAAACTTCCCTTGTGGAAAGGAAGTGATGGTTTCAGTAGTGTCCTTGTGTTGTCCATGGATCTGTCAGTCAGTATAGAGTTTCTCTAGAGAGGTTTCTTGTCTTCTTTTCATAGTTGCTGGCTTTTAGATTTGAGTAAGAATATAAACAATGGGGGGAAAATGTTGTTTGTGTAACATTTAGTTGAAAATTTTATGAATTTTATGGACTAAACTCTAATTGCCCTTCTTTAGAATTGGAACTTGGAGGCTTTCAAGATGACATTTTTATTTGGAGCCAATAAAGTTTGATGCAAACAGTGCAATTCTTAACATCCTTGAGAAAACCACATTTCTGTATGTAACTGAGGTGCCCTCTGTGTAGTTTGACTTATCAAAGTTGGGGTGTTCATTCTGACAGACTGCAGAAATGAGTTTTGGGGATGACACTGCAAAGTGCATCAGTGGATTTGTTCATCATTGTATAAACTGAGATGTTTTGGTTTTAATTGTAGTCCTCTTTATTGTCAGTACTGAGTAATAAACACTAGATTTCCATCTGAAATAGTTGGATTTTCTCCTGGCATGGAAGAATCTTCAGATCATCAAGGTAAACATCCTTTGAAAATGCCTTTCAGACACTGCTTCCAAAATGAGGCTGTGTAAAACTTTCCCAGTTGTAATACCAGGTATGTGATTCAGGAGCTTCCACGTCTCTTTAAAAGCAAAAAAAAAACAAAAACAAAAACAAACCAAAACCAAACCCCATAACTGTAACGTGCAGACATTGACCTGTCTGTACTGAAGTTGTACAGTTTTAACTTAAGTGTTTCTGGAACCTCTGCTGTAACAGCTTTGTTTTACTCAATGTAATCGCAGGCAAGTGTGCTGGCAGGTGCTGGTGTTTTGCTAAAGAGACTTTGTAAATACCAACCGCTGTGAGAGGAATGGTCATCCCGAGGTGAAATTTTGTCTCACCTGAGAAATGCAATGTATCTTTTGAAGAAAGCATTTATTCTGCTATAGAATCATAAAGTCATAGAATGGCCTGGGTTGGAAGGGATCTTAAAGATCACCTAGTTCCTACCACCCTGTTACTGGCAGGGTCACCTTCCACCAGACCAGTTTGCTCAGAGCTCATTCCAGCCTGGCCTGGAACACTTCCAGGGACAGTTTACTTTTGTGAAGATGGATGGAAAAGCCAAGCTAGGGTCCTGGGCATTTACTGTCTGTGGGTTGTGGGCAGTCTGGGTGTCTGTCTGTCCACATTCCCTGCAGGGTGAATTAACTCTGCTGCTACCATGGTTATTTTTCTTAGGGTCTTCCACAGACAACTGGAGGAAAAAACTCTGGTCTTGAAGGAAAAAATGGATGTCTTTGGGATTGTCTGAAAATCTGTCTTGTGGTTGCTGGGGTGAAGGATGGTGGTGTGGGGATCGACCTCTTCTCCCAGGCACCCAGTGAGAGGACAAGAGGATGAAACTGTGCCAGAGGAGTTTAGGTTGGGCATTAGGAATAATTTCTTCACAGAAAAGATGATTAGACATTGGAATGGGCTATCCAGGTGGGTGGTGGAGTCACCGTCCCTGGAGGTGTTTAAGGAAAGGCTGGAGGTGGCATTCAGTGCAATGGTACAGTTGATACAGTGGTGTTAGGGTAGAGGTTGGATACGATGAGCTCAGAGGCCTTTTCCAACCTTAATAATTCAGTGATTTGTAAATTTGTGGCTTTATGACTATGTTATTATTTCATACCACAACTTATGGATAGCCCCGCAGTGGTGAGAGGCACAGGAATCTCTGTAAGGTTACCGCGTTAAAATCGTCAGGCAAGGGCCAGCCCAGGCCGGGCCCCGGGCGGTGCCGCGGGCGGTGCCGTGGCCGCGGTTTCCCAGCGCCCCGCGCGGCGCCGCCCGGCCCGGCCCGGTCCGGCGCGACCTGGGGAGGGAGCGCGGAGCTGCTTCCGGGCCCGGGCCTGCCGCTCCCCGAGATGCCGCTGCTGGTTAATGGAGCGCGGGTCGACCTGGCCCGGCCCACAGGGGACATGATCCGCGCCCACCCGTACCTCGAGGTGAGGGAAGCGGGAAGGGGCCTGGCGGGGCCCGCCCTGCTCGGGGTCCCTGGGGGAGAAGCCGCGGTAGCGGCCGGGGCGGGTGGCGGAGCGGGCCGGCCTCGGCCTGAAGCGGGCAGGGGCGGCTCCGGCCCCGCGCGTTCCCCGTGCTCTGACAACGGAGAACCGCGGGGTGATGGAAAATAAAGAAGTCGGTGTCCGCGGAGAGGCTTAGCGGCGACGGTGCGGCCGGACGTGGCGGGGGCTGGGCGGGCCCGTTCTGCGTGAAATAACAAAAGCCAGCGATAAAAGTCAAGGTGGACACTCTGAGAAGGGTGCCGATCTTGCTTCCAGGGTATAAATGTTATAATTTTAACGCCGGAGTGTGAGCCAGGAATGTGAGCAGAGCTGCCTGGGGAGGTGTTTCCCATCAAAAGATGTTTCTTTACAGACCCTGAGATTATGCAGAAAACGAGGGCAAATTTTATAAAGCCGTGAAGTATTTTTTGAGCCCAGAATGGAAATTCACTTTGTCCCCAGCAGGTCTGTGATGAAGCACTGCAGTAGTCATAGCCCAGGAATCCGGGTTTTTCACGCACCAATCAAGCTAATAATCGACAATATTTTGATAAGTGCTAAATAAATATTCTGGATTATGGCAGTAGAAGACTGAAACTTCTATATTACAAAAGTTTCTTGTTCTGATTAAACTTCCAAGATCAGTTCTGGTATTATCTGCTGTAATCTTTGCCCAGTCCAAATACCTTTTATTGTGCCTCCATTTTATGGTCCATATAACAGGGAAGGGTATTTTGTGTGTCTCTGGAATGATGGGATTTAACTATTAACTTGATCAGTGTCAGGAAAGCAAAAAACTTTCAAAATTCAGAATACTCTGTAATACAAAATACGCGTGTTTCTCTCTGACCTGAGTCCCTTTGCTTTTCAGAGGTGATGTTTCTGTGAAGTAATGGATACACCTGAGAATTCAGCCACTGTAGTATCTGTTATCATTTATCTTTAGGAAAAGGCAAAACTTCTGAGAAGTCAGCCTGCTCAGATTGTGGAACCCAAAGGCCTTCTCTATGTCCAGCAGAGGGAGTTTGCAGTAACTACTCCTAAAGATGGTGTGTAAGAACATAAACATTTCTTCTTGTACTGAAGCAGTGATTGTGAGAGCTGAGTTCTTACAGTGTTTTCCTCCTTTAAAATAGGTTCTGTTTCCATTCTTGGATCAGATGATGCCACTACCTGCCACATAGTTGTGCTCCGACACACAGGTATCTATCTCTAAAGGATGTTCAGAGCAAAGTCTGTACCCCTGAAGTAAGGAATTAGTACTGGTTTATGTGGTATTAATAAAATAAACTGCAGTTAACATTAATATAAACCTGAATCCCCAAAAGTCACATAATGTGTTAGCTAAAGACTCATTCAGAGAGTTGATGTGTTTAGCATGAGAGGTTCAGTGTTCTCATTGCTCAGTGAGCAGATTTTAACTTGCTCTGCACCTTTGGCCAGTGGCAGTGGCATTGCAGCCCTGGGCAGTGTACAGCAGTCTGGCAGTGCATGGTTTGGCATTGCAGAGATGGAATTTGTGGAAAGATCCTCACTATGTGCCTGGATTTCTGCCATTAGAGACATTGCCTGGTCCTGTTAAGAAGGTGCTTGTACCCCTGACATAAGCTGTGCTGATTTTATAATGGCCCATGCAGAGGGTGTTGCCTCAGCCCGGTCATGTCCCCTGCTGGAGGCTGCTGTGCTCAGGCGAAGCAAGGCAGTGGGCAGACAGCTCTCCCCTGCAGCAGTGGGGATTCCCACTGTTGGTGCCACAGTCACTGAGTCCCTGTTCTGTGCCTTCCCCAGGCAGCGGAGCCACATGCCTGACACACTGCGACGGCTCAGACACGGAGGCCGAGGTGTCGCTCATCATGAGCTCAGTAAAGTCCTTCTCTAACTCCACAGGCTGTGGCAGGTCAGCTCTGGTCCTTTCTTGTGTTCTACTTCTCTCAAAGGTTGCTGCAGCTCGTATGGTGGGGAATTGTGAGGTGATTTGGGTTCAGACAAGGGAATTGTGCAGGAAATACCTCTTGATAAGCAGCTGCATGTAAAGTGAAAATTATTTCCTTGATGATTTGGGGGGTATTTTTAGCAGTCATTTAAAGCATGGTTCTGTTCTGAAGAGTGTCTCTGTAAAATGCCACCATGAGGTTTGTGTTTGCTGTTTCCCATTTAACTTTTGTTCTAGATTTGCAAAATTTTCCATATAACTGTTATTTGGTTTATATTATATTTTTCCCTTCAGAGTGTTGAGTTTTTAAATTCTTTTCAGCATCTGACAATCCATCAGGAATTTTCTAAGTCCACATAAAAAAAAAAAGGGGTGCGGGGCACAGGACAGTGGGTAAAAAGCTCTGGAAACAGAATTTAGCAGACAAGCTTCATTCTGGATGTGGAGGTTTTTGCCCCTGTAGTTTGGTAAGAACAAAAGCTAGCTCATGAACTTAAGATTAATGATTTGTAAGGACTTGTCTTTACATAGACACTGCTTGTAGAAGAACCCTGCTGCATGGTCCAGAATAACTGTGAGGAGGTCATGGGAACAAAAATCTTCACGTTTAATTAACCCTTTGTTGGGAACTGAAAGGTGATTACAAAGTTCAGTCCAAACCAGAGGTGCTGACCATCAGAGATACCCCTGGGATAGAATTGCATGTATTTAATGCCTCTTCAGGCTTTTTCCTGTGCCATTTCCTGGGTGATCCCTGAAGTTTTCAGGATGGAATTACCATAACTTGCTGTGTAATGCAAACCAGCTTGGTGCATGTGATTGTAATAAGTGAGGCTTCTCTAATGATTGCTTTGCAATTTGGGCTGGGGATTATTTTGTAAAGCTATTCATTTTGAGATGTCTTTTTAATTGCTGTTTCCTGTTATTCCATCTCTGTTAGGCTGGAAGTGCACCTAGTTGGAGGTTTCAATGATGATAGGCAGTTATCACAAAAACTTACTAATCAGCTTCTTAGTAAGTTCATGTTTTTTCCACTCTCATGTCCAAAAAAAAAAAAAAAAGTTCTGGCTGGATTTGGGTAGTTTGTTTGTAATCCGAGTCCCCAGACATTTACTGGAAAGAAATGTGGATTCACTTTGAATGGTCTTTTTCTCTGCCTGAGAACGTGGTGTGGAGCGGGGTTGGACTGCTGGGGCTTGGCCATGGCCAGTGCCTGGGCCACAGGGTCTGATCCTGTCACTTCTCCCTGGCTCATACTTGAGTGTGGAGAGTTGGGTGCAGTTCAGCTGGGCTTTGATTCCTGGCTTTATTCCTGCTAATCTGCTGTGGAATTTTGGGCAAGTGTTGTCACTGTCCAAATGTATGCATATGGATGACTTCATTAGTTACCATTCAGTTAATTCCTTAATGTGATGAGGTAAAATTTAATTATTGTTTGGAATTGTCTAATGAAAAATGCCAGGTCTGTTTAGAAAATCCATAGTCCAGAGGAGTGATGGCAGTGCTTTACTAACAATTGGAAATGTAAAGTACCTGCTTACCTGGAAGTGCTCTGGCTTGTGCTGAGCACTTTCTGTTTGTGGAGAGGCCTCTGCCCCACTGGAATGGGGAGGGGGCAGGGATGGGGCAGGTGTCAGGAGGGAAGTGTTTAAGGGGGTAAACAAAGGAAAACCAAGGCCCTAGGCTGTAGCCTTGTGGCTATGATGCTTGATGTGTGTTATGTGTCATGTGAGAGTTCTGTCCAGAATAAAATATTTTGGTTAACTTTAACCTTCTGATCTTCATGCATCAAGGTACAATTTGAATCAATAATGCTGTATTGCTATCAGAACTTCATAAAAAAGAGGGTTTTTTTCTTGATATTTGGAATGGTAAAAGGCAGAACTAATTTACAGTTAATGAAAGACTGGGTTTGTTCACTATATATGTATCATTTTAGGAAAAAATGTTTAAATATAAGCTGCTAAGTGTATAGTAGACTAAAGCAGAGCTGATGTGATGCCAGAGCTAAACCAGTGTCAATAGAAGGAGTAAGTGGCAGAGCGCTTTTTTAGCAGATTTTTGCTGTTACAAATGGCCCCTCTCTGTAAATCCTCGTTAGTCTGAAGCAAATGTGCAGAACCCTGTTTGCTGTATTGCCCTACCTGGGGCAGGGGGTTAGGTGTGTTCCCCTGGCCCCAGACAGCACTGCCCTGCCACCACTCACAGTTTTGCTGTCCTTGTCCCTGCAGGAGCATTCGATCTCCAGCCAGAGGATGTTCATTTAGTGACTTTCTGTGTAACAGGTAAGAAAGAAAATGATCCCTTGGGTTTGGAAGTACCTTTCCTGAAATCAAAGGGTAGGGGGCTTTTCACACATGGCTTTTTCTCTGTCCTGTAAGAAAGAGCAGCTCAAGTCCTCCATACCAATGTGTCATTTTCAGTTTTGCTGCTGGTGTGCATATGGTGATGTCAGAGAGCCAATGCAGGGGGGATTCTCTCCTTACCAAGTGCTGCTGCACTACAACTAACTCGTGATCATGACCAGGTTATTAATGACCAGGTTATTTTGGCCCATTTATCCCAAGGAACAGGCTCTGTACCTGTGGATATCTTACAACTGAGTAGTGCAGTTATGGACCTTTATTCTCCTGGGCTGCTGGACCTGCCTCCCTGCAGGGTCCAGTGAATTCATAAACTTCAGTTAGTTCATGGTGTGTAGTGTCATGCGGAGGGGTAATTTCCTTTTCATTGTATCATGTTGTGGTCATATTTCCATCCTCTTTCCATGTCAGAGGTGTCAGTGACTCACATCTTTGAAACTTGGCATCATGGTCATTTTGCCTTGTGTTTTTTTACCCCTGGAAATTTTCCATGCAGAAGTAGGGGCAGTTGGCTGGAGCTGGCTGTTCTGTTAGGAGACAGTTTCAGGTCCCACGTGCGTTGTTATTGACTTTTACCTTCTTTTCCATATTTCTTTCAGGCTTCCTTGTTTTTTTCTGTCTTTATGCAACATCAGATCTGTTGCTCTCCAATAACATACAATTAAATAAATGCTGCTCAGATTAAAATCCAAAGCCCTATGAGTTTGACTTCTTTTTTTTCCTTACAGAATTAAATGACAGAGAAGAACAGGATATTCACTTTCCAATTATTTATGGAATAGGTGAGTTAGTTGAACTAGAATTGAATTTTTTTTTTTGGTAACTGGATTGTTTTTCAGATTCCAATAGTAAGTGGGCTGCTTTTAATGACTGAGTAAAGTCCTCCCTAAAAGTTACATGCTGCTGTCAGAGGCATACGTAAAAATACTTTCCTTCAGGTGCCACAGCTGGGGAGATGCACATATGGAAGGGGCCATGTACAAATGCAAACAGATTTTTTTTTCCTTTAACTGCACTTAAGACTTTATCAACATCAAGCTACTGCACTAAATTTATGCTTAGAATTTAACCTTCTTCTCTTCAATTACTCATTGCTTTTTCTGATTAGTTTACTCATCTCTGGAATATTGAAATGCTGCCAAAGGACTTGAAGTAGAAATGTGCTGTCGCAGGCTCGGGGTCTGAGAAATACAAGTGTGTGATGTGTTCTGCAGTTCTGCAACACAATTGTGTTGAGGATGTGGTCACTGTAAGGAAGTGCCTTGAAACAATTAATTCTTACTGTATTTAATCTCTATTTCCTACCAGCTGTGAATGTTAAAACAGCAGAGATTTTCCCTGCCACCTTCCCAGAAAAAGGGCCGGATGAGGATCTGCGTTCAGCCCATGTTTTAACAGGAGCACCAGTGAGTAAAAGTAATGGGGAAAATGGGGAGACCAGCTGGGGCAATGAAACATCCAGGAAAAAAACCCTTTGGTAGGTCTCTGGGTTCTGGGTTTGTTGTTACCGTTTCATGTTGTGTTTGTCAGAGTAGCTGGGTAATGTAAGCGCAGTTGGAGGGAAGCAGGGCTGACGTGGCCTAGTGTGTCTGGGACAGGCCAGACTGAGAGGAACGAACTCTCCTTGTCTGGATGAGCCCTGGCTGCCTCTCTATGTTGTTACAGCTGACCAACATCTATGATGCAAAGACGGAACAGCTCCGGATTGGGCCTTATTTCTGGGGGCCTTTCCCACATGTGGATTTCTGGTTGGAACAAGATGATGCACAGATTTTACAGGTACCTGAAACTAACTCTTTTTTTTTTGCCTTCTAGCTGAGTAGGGAGAGGGGTGTTGTAGTCTGTCAAAACTTTTTCCAGTGCACTGCTGTCCCTGGGAGGGTGGGGAATAACCTTCAGGAAGGGCAGGATAACTGAGAACATTGTATTCTGAATGTCAAGATGCCCTTGCTCCCATCTTCTTTTTCAGAACCTTTCCACATCGCCCCTGGCTGAGCCACCCCACTTTGTTTCCCACATTAGATCTACATTAACATTTCTAAAAGAACATCCATTTCCATCTCGGTCCCTGTTCCCTGACAGGAAACCACGCATCTACAAAAAAAATGAAGAAGGGTTGTGGGAACAGGTTTGTTCTGACAAAATCTAACCTGGAACCAACCCCCACAAGTGCTTTAGGGAAATACAATCTTGCAAGAAGAGCAATTTGTTGCAAATATCATATTGCTGGTCACAAATACCATTGTTCCTGTGCTTTTCAAAATAAAATATTTTGATAGAAGTAACTTGCTTTTTCTGCATTACTTATGTAGAAGTCAGGGTTTCTTTGAAGTAAGAATTTGGCTTTGTTTAGGTTCTGTTGCTCCAGTGCAGTAATTTGATGGGCACAGGTAGAAAGGTGGCAATGCTGGAGGCTGACAAGGTGAGTCACTGCACTGGTGTGCACTTAATTTAATGATTCTGCACACACGGGGGGGAAAGAGCAAGCTTGCTGGAATGTAGGGAAGTGTCCTTCAACAATAAGCTAATTCCAGAGCAATAATTTGAAGAATCTTTATTGAAACATTCAGGTAAGTATTTAAAGAATGAAGCTCATTCCAACAAAACTACTGATTTAACATTTCCAAATATAAAAACATTAAAAATTAATCTTTGTGGTGATAACTTTTATCCCCAACAAATTACTCTTATTAACATACTTCATTGCACTGAAGCAACCACGGAGGAAGACTAGCCAACTTAATTGCTTTTGCACTTTAGAAAAAATTGCACTGATTTACATAAATTACCCCAAAATTACCCCAGGAAAATTAACTTTGTTCATGGCATCCCAGCCCTGCAGGCTTGAGAAGCTGAGAGTCAAATCAGGTGCCAGTACAATTCAAAACCTTCAAAATTTGCAGATTATCAAAGTAAGTCCTACTACCACTAGAGTCATTATGGTGTTAAGGGATACCTGGGGGGGGAGGGGCGGGGAGAATGGAGGGAGGAAAAAACCCAACTGGAGCAAACTATAGTACTTGTATCCAGTTCTAGAGGGAGGGGAGGGTTTGTATCACCATCAGGTAACTTGGGGAAAGCAAGTGTTGCCAAAGATGGCTTTTCCACAAGAGGCTCTGAAAATTTGCAGTGAAGTGGTTAGGATGATTTGGGGGAAAATGCTTTTACACATTGGATTTGATTTATTTAAAGCTTTGCTTGTGCATTAAGTAGTCCCAGACACTCTGAAGTTGTGCTGTGTTGTAAATAACTTGAGTCTGTACAATTCCTACCATAGGTAAGTTACTGTTATTCAAAAAATAAGTGTTGAAACCATCACAAACATATTGGTTTTTCAAGCTTTACTACAACTGTCTTTAAAAATACACAACAGAAAGAACTCCAGTTACACTGCATGAACATGTTCAGTATTTGGTGTGTAAAGGCCATGCAAAGGAAAGTAACAGTGCCTTGTGCTCCTTCCCAGGGCAGGAGCAGGAAGCTGGCCAGGCATGCAGAGGCACTATTGCTTTCTAGAAGGCTGAAAACTCACTAACTCAGTCCTCACCATACCCAGGGCCATGGCTGGGGGGGTGAAGTGGTACAAGTGCAAGAACAAAGAGATGATGGTCCAGCGTTCCTTAGTGACTCCCATCCCTAGGGCACCTGTCCCTCCCCAGTGCCCCCACCCCATGGCACTTGGGCAAGGTATGGATGAGGTAACAGAAAAGAAGCAATACAGAACTAGAGTGGACTGCAGGAGATGTTTTGCAGGAGAGGCTAAACTGAATTTTAAATACTTAAAAGGTGAACAACTGGCAGTTGCTTGTTTTTTATAAAGTATAGTAACATAAAATAATTATAAAATTATTGGGTGCATGGCTGAGTGGTTAGTTAGCAACTGTTGTCATGCGTGGACTCCTGCAGGAAAGGTAACTGCCAAGTGTTTTTACAAACGTTCATGAGCACTTAATAAAGTTCACTACAGCTTTGGTGACACCAACATGGAGAGGATTAAAGTAACTGTAACAAGTGTACAATAAGACGAATCTCTGTCCCAGCGGAGGGAACGTGTATTTGTGCAAAATGCCAGTTAATAAGTTGCAGTAGTTATTACTGTACTGTGTGTGGCACTGTTCACATTTTCAATGCATCACTGCCACCTTGCCTTCCTGGGCAGGGGCTTCCTCGGCACAGTCTGAAATCCAGACTCTGGATTTTATCTTTGACTTGCTTGGTCCTCTACCTTGGTGCAGTCTGGTGGCAATTTGTCACTGTGAATGTCCTCAGTGTCTGTCTTTGCCTGTGCCACCTCCTTCTGCTCCTCTGCTTTTTCCATCTCCAAAGGTCCTTGCTCTTGGCCAGGGGAGAGAGTTGGGGGTCTCTGATCCATCTTATCCAGGTCATCACAGTGGCTGACGGAACTGGTCTCACTGAACCCATCAGAGCTTCTTAAAGACCTTTTGAAAGCTTTCTGACCTGTGAAGAGTTTGAAGCATAATGTACCCACGAAGGCAGCAAATACAGTGGTGTGCACAAGTTCAGTTTCCAAAGGAAGTACTGGAATTTTGTAACAGCAGAGAAGTAGATTTTGTTTGTGTGCTACTTTGGACCCTGAACATAGCCCCCACTCCCTTGAGTTATAGACAGGTCTGCAAAGTAATAGCACCTGTTACTGTATCCTGTGTATGCAGAGACAGATAAAACTGAGCTGAAGCCAAGCTGCCTGCACACAAACTGAAATGATTCCAAGTCAAAAAACTGCACTGAAAGTCATAGGCTGGAAGCCACCAGCCCAAAAGGTGAGTTAAAACTGGGGTTCCTGCCAGGCAAATCAGCATTAATTACTAATACAACTATGCAGAGAGTGCCATCAGTTTAACAGATCTTTACCTCAGAATGGATTCGGCCAAAGAATGTTTGGTAGCAAAAGAAATGCAGTTGCTGAAGTACATGGCTACATGTTATTATGCTTTTGTTTCAAATAAAACTTTTGGCTTGTTTACCTGCTCCTTTTTAAAGCTCAATAACCTCATAATATTCCAGAGGAAGATTCTAGACTTCATGGACAGTTGTCAGTTAATGGGATAACTTCCTGTGGTCCCAGGAAGAATGTGTGGGGAGAAGACAGCTTGGGGTAGTATGGCGTGCCATGTGTACATTAAGGTTTTTAAGGTGGTAGAAGATGAGCTCTAGTTCCAGATGTTATGAAAGATGGAAAATCATGTGGGTCTTCCTCTGACGGGGAAGTTTCAGAAACTAAACTCGGCCACAGAAACTTACCAGGAAGTCTTTGCTTTGCAAGGCTGGAAGTGGGAGTTGGTGGCGGAGTGGTGCCTGTTCCTTGGGCCTTTGATACATACATAGATTCTGTGGATTCCAGAGAGCCTGCAGGTTAAAAAAAAAAAGTTGACTAAAACTTACTTCTGAAACTGTAAACTGCCACATGGGGGTGATGCATTTCTGAGAACCCAGGGACTCAAGTGCTGAGACTTCAAAAGTGAATCATGTTTCCCTTCACACTCATTTCACAACACTGCTACACTCCATAGTCCCATTTCCTTCCTGCTCTGGGCATGTGACATCTTCCCAGCTGCAACCTGTGGAGTGGTGCACGTGGAAGGGGTATCCAGCCATGCAGGGTCAGCATTCCCAGAGGAATAGACTGTTTTCTGCTCTAAGAACCTGCCAGTTGGTGCATCCAGAGTCCGAAAGGCCCTGAGCACAGCAGGAAGCTTTCCCTGCAGGGTACAGACACAGTGGGCCACTGTCCTGGGTGTGACACACTCTGCCCAGGAATATTTATTCCTATGACTGCCACAGTATTTTTACAGTGAAAGTTTATAATTTCAGGAAGTATTATGTCAGTACATTGGTCTCACTGATGTAAAAGCTTATAGGCTTCCTACATCCCCAGACAAACTACAAATCTGAGAGTAAAACAAGAGTCTTTCACATTGTACCATTCCATTTACTACTGTTTCCCACACAGCCCAGTTGATGCCAGTCCCCAGCTGGCTTTAACATGTCCTCCAATTGCTGGACGTGCAGTTTAGCACACAGACCAGCACTTATCAGGATGGCAGCAGCCAGGCAACATCCCAAATCAGGATTCCAGGCAGACAGCCTCTTCAGATGCACAGTGGAACACGAGTGCCCCGAAGCACTGGAGAGGATACACATGCACTCGTGAAGAGCAGTGTGCCAAGGCCAAGCTACCCCCAGCTCACGTATTTACAACCTCCAAACTCCTCTAGCATATGCAGCCAGAGGTCACAGCAATGATTCCTCTATTAATAAATGCCCATGTCTATCATGGCTTTTTTTAACATGATTCAACATGCAAGAACAAAACGTAAACTGTACAAGAGAGAGTAGAAGACTCTTATTGGGCATTACAGAAATAGTGCAAAGCATGTTCTTATACATCCTGAGAGTGATTATGTCACTCGTGATCAAACCAGTACAGGAACTGTGCTGCAGGTTCAGTACCGAACTGAACAGTCCCAATGCCAGCATGACATGGCTGCAGGTGCCCTGAGCCCTACCTGCTGTCAAATTAAATGTCCTTCCCTTGGGCGAGGCTTGGAAGGGAGAAAACCAGTTCAGCACAGAGCCCACCACAGGGATCTGTCGCAGCAGCCCCTGCAAGGCACAATCCAACACTGGCTGGTGAGAAGAGTCCCCCAGGGGGACAAGTTACCTCAAGGTACCACAGGGCCGGTGTTTGTGGCCTCACCTCTTCCAGCAGTCGTTCTTCATTTGCTTTCTGAAGTTGGAGCTGTGCTTCCTGTATCCCTTTTCTAACAACTTCAGTCATGTTTTCCAACAGCTAATAAAATCCAGAAATAAGGACATGTATTATTTGGACTTGAAATTGTCTTTTTAGTTCAGGTTTTCAGGATGGAGACAGGGTAGTCAGATATTTTTCTAATTTAAGACAGTATGTGACAATCGCTATTTCACTATGACTATAAATTAAAGAATGTACATGCTGACTGCAAGATTTTTAACACATAAACCCAGAGAAAATAATGTAATTTTATACAGGAATGGTATTTTTTTTTTTACACTTAGAAATGAGCCTGTGACCCAAATTCTTTGAAGACCTGCTTAGTATATAAATGTTCCTCAGATGAATGTCTGGGAAGAATGTATAGAGTACATTTTGGTTCCTAGAAGCACCAAGGACTTATATCAGCCTCACAGTAACAAGGTACGTGTCAGCCTGTAGGTTCACGTTGTTTTTCTGCTCTCATAAACAGCTGCCACTGATCCCTGTGGCAGCCCAGGCCAGCTGTGTTCTATGCTGCAAAGGGCAGGCAGGGGCAAGGAATAAACCCAAGAAGCTACATCTTTCTTTGTGCAAGACAACTGCCAATTTCCATGTATTAATGTTGGTTTTAATATTGCACAAGGACATGCACTTCCTCCAAAATGCCAAATGTCAGCTAATAAAAGGACAAAGAGGAAGCCGCCCCTGTTCCCTGGGGGAGAGACCAGCCAGGAACTGACTCCCAGGGCAGCTCAATACCCCTGGTACTCCCTGGCTAGAGGAAGGAGGGCAGTGGGGTGGAATTCAGAGTATCAGGAAGAACCACTGTGTTTTCTGGCCCAGTGGAGGTGTTTATCTTCAACTTTGGTCCTGCCTTTCAGTGCCTTTAGTGCATGTCCTCAGGGCAGGCTGGACTGATGTGGGTTTTTTCTTCCCTCTTGTACCAACCCTCCTCATCTGAGTGGGGCAAGGGGCATTCACAGATGGGTTCTGCTTCCCAGCTTTGGATCAAATGATGAAGATCCACAGGTTTACTGCAGCTGGTTCCAAGGACTGCACCTTTCTGAGTCTTCCACTACTCTGCTCCTTCAGGATCCGAGGGGCCCCTATCCAACATTCAGTTCCAACCTCTCCACTACAACAGTTAAAAAACTGAAGGTGCTCTAACGGCAAAGCATTCCTCATGTCACCCTCCACGCAGAACAGGGAGTCAAGAGTGGGCAAGAAGCCACTGCTAGAAAAAAATCTCACTGCATATTCCCATGAGCAGGAGTAGGCAAAGGATTTCTGAAGTTCTATTTATTTTTGAGATGATAAAATTAAATGCCCAACACTAGCAGAATGAAGGGACAGATGTAATGTAGGTCACTTAAGAATTCAGTTTTAGAGAACATCTGGAGAACTCTATTCAGGTAAATGCTTTGAGAAATAGGAGTTGCATCATCAGCTTTATTACTTCAACTTTATTACTTCAATGTAATTTGTAATTTCTGGGTTTAAGACACCAATTTAAAGTTTTTCACACATCTTAGAGCATAATCTTATCTTAAAGATGGTATATAAAGAATCTCAATCCCACCACATCTAGCAGTGAAGAGAAACACCAGCTCACAATCAACCTACACTTTCACTTTTGTTTTTTGACAGCTTAAAATTTGAGTAATAAAATGAGGCTATTTCAGTACTACTAAAGTTTTTCATTAGAACTGCACACAGGACCATGAACACAAATCCAGACATCCTCACAATATCACAATCCATAATTCTCCACAAATAGACACAGATTATTCCTTCCACAGTAATTAAAACTGTTGTGGGCAAGCACAACTTCTACATTCACAATGAACAAAACCATGTCCTGAAGCCAATATGAAAAGGGAGAAAAAAAGGTGCTTCAATGTTTTGTGAGTTATTAATACATACTCTTGAATTTTCTTCAATTTCTCTGCCTGTTGCTGCAATAGTTTCAACCAACTCTGACACATCCAGATCCTCTGTGACCATGCCAATGTAAACACAGTTCTTCTGCCCTCCGAATTCTGGACCTGGGGACACAGGAAGAGTCAGGTCTTTGTGGTGAACAAATGTGCAATCCTGCAATGACTGCAGAGCTCATGAATCTGGAAATCCCAGTACACACTCCCCACTCCAGTACCTAAGGGCAGGATCTGTGTGGGTACAAATTATGCAGGCCAAGAAAGTTCAGTTCTGGGGGTTTTCAAAGACAGAAAACATAACCTGAGCAAGAAAAACAGTGGATATTTTATACAGTCAAGGAGTTGTATAATAAATACCAGTGTTGAATATGCTTTAAACTCCTTAACTCTGCCATTTACAGGTTATTTGGTTCCACAACCACAGGGCAATTAATTTCTGACAGCTGATCAGAAAAAGATCAGAGTTCTGAATACTGAATTAATACTGTTTCAGCTATCATGTGGCGCTGTGTAAATGTGAAAATGTTGCTAATTGTCACAAAAGTCATCTAAAGCATTTAATCGAGCCACAGAGAGCAGTGAAACCATCACTGCCAGTGGGTTTGGAATGAGATCTGCTTTCCACTAGATCCAGCACTACTTGAGAAGGCTCAGTTTACACAGAGGAATCCTGCAGCTTATATTCTTTCTGACAAGGAAACCCTTCTTGGTCTAGTTGCCCATACATCAGTTTTCACAAGGATTTCTGAGAACAGTGCACCTTGCTCACCTAGTGAACACTCCCCAGCTGAAACAGAGGGGAGGAGGAAACAGTTACAGGTGTTCCTTCTGCAGCAACCACATAGGCAGCAGCTCATTCTGCATTATAATGACCTGTCAAATCATTCTAACACAGCTAGGAGATTGACTATTAGCTTGAACAGAAGTTCTTTAAATACTGCAGTTACCCAAAGAAAAAGTGAGATCCGACTCCAGTTCATTTAACTTTTTCAGAAGTTCTGTATTGATTTTTTCTAGTTCTTTTTCTTGTTTATCATCATTCTTCCCATCACAGTGATGGTTGTACCTTCAAACCAAGCCAAGAGATAGTAATTTCACTTTACAGTACATACAGAAGCACCTACACATTTAGTATGTTTCTACAAATTCCTGTATTTTACAAACAAAAAACCTCAGAACATTACAGCTCCTACCAGCAAGTTTATGGGCATTTGGCACTGGGGATTTTGGAGTGGGCCGAGCTTGCTGCTGCAAACTCAACACAATAGATTTCTAGTTGCTATATTGATTATACTTGAACTGTTTTGACTATACAGAATCCTTCCCAGAGGACTGTATCAAAGGATCAGAACACAGACTTGGAGGGTTTACTGAAGTCTATTCAGCATATCAGTGAGTGCCATTATACATAAAAATATAACTTATGCTTGGCTAGAGACAGTGAGATGCACTTGCTCATTACATATCCCACACATACACACACAGCCTTCCAATGTTACAACTGGTGCCCAAAACAGCTCTTCAGCTTTTCTTTAAGAAATAATCAAAGAAAACAACTTTATAAAGGCAATTTTCTAAAAAGCTTTCACTGGGGTGCAAAGCCAGATAACAATCAGGAAATGAAACATCCAAATCACCACTGAAGAGACCACGTAGTCCTGTCTGGTCAAGCACAGTCTTTGCAAATACAGCATGAAGAAAATAATTTACCTCACAACACCTAATCCTGGCCAGCCAAGATCTTCAATATACAACAGGCCAACTGTTCTTCTCACTTCTTGCTCAAATTCCTCTCTCAGCTGCAGTGTGCTTGTCAACACCGGTATCTTCATTTTTAAGCAGTCTACCAATTGATCAATGTCTTGTATTTCAGTTCCTAAAACTACAGAGCAGAAGTGTTAGTGTGCAGCAAATGTGATGGATGTGACACAGATGTCTGAATTAAGTAATTTGTAAAGGAGCCACTCTGCAAGTTAATGACAATTTACAGATAGTATTAAATATCTTGTTCTATATAAGTAGGTTTTTGGTTCAGTTATCTATGCACTGATACATCAAAATGAAAGGAAGTAAGTATTTTAAAAAAACATAATAAAAAGGATTTTCTCGTGTTACAAACAAATAAGGATATGTTACAATACCCTTTTACATTACATCAGTAGCTAGCATTACAAAAACCTACTAACATCCTTTTCCCATAGCCCAGCTGCTCATGAATTAGCTTCCATGCTGGTTTAAAACAAAACATCACAGCATCACCAAGTAATTTTATTCTAAAATCTGCTGTTCTGTGTACACCAGGACCTTCTCATGTGAATGTCAGCTGTTCTACAGCCTAAGCCCCTCACCCCACACAAGCCAACAGGAAACACTACACCCCCTGAGCCCTGCACACTGCTCTGTGCATCTGCAGAGTCAGAACTAAGAGTAAAACACTGCGGGCTTAAACAGGAAATTTAAGACACTTTCCAAAACACAGATTTTTTTTTTTTTATAAACACCCCCCCCCACCATAATTATAGAAAACCCTAGAGGCTTAGTAAATAATTATTCTAGCTAAGTATCTGTATTTTGAATACAAATACCACTGCAGTGTTGAAACACCTGTGTAGAAAGGTCAGGCATCTGGTGTTCAGCAGCTTAGAGAAGGAATTTAAGTGCTTTTCCTAATTAACTGCTTTTCCTAATGAGTTTATAAAGTAACCAGGAAGTCTTTCTCTGCAGAGGTAATGAGGCAATGTCACCCATAACAGCAGGGCCCCCACTAATGTACCCAGTGCTGAGGTACAGCAGAATGATAAAGCTGAGGTGGTTTTGGTTTGTTTATAAGAAAATCCTCCCCACAGGAGGATATTCTGAGGAGCTTCTTAAGCACACCTGCTTTCACCCCAGGAAATTGTTGTACCATTCCATAGCAAAGCCCAGCCTGTACAAGGGGCTGACTGGAGTGAATGTTACCTGCAGAAGTCATCAGGGGGCTGAAGCGCACGCAGGTGCCTTCATCCTCCAGCTCTACCACATCGACTCCACTGGCAGGAACCAGCTGTGCCAGCTGCTCTCCCAGCTGCAGGGACAAGGCACAGTTAGGGAACTGGACAGAGCGTGGCTCTTGCAGGCCCTGCCTCAGGCTCTGCCACAGCTCAGGGAACAACATGTACACAGTTTTCTCTCAAAATCAGCTCTTGCACCAAAATACTTCACCCTGCGGGTGAGACAACTGAGTTTGACAGCTGCTTAAAATCATGAAAATTCAGGATAAGCTGCAAGTGTTATGAGTCAGAATTTTCTGCAAAATTGCCACTGCCATTAGGTGTGCCATGATTACTGCACAATGGAGCCAAACCAGCCATATGCTCAGCTCTGCCAGCACAGGCTTCTAGAATTAACTCAAGAGCTGGAAAAGGCAGCTGTCTGTTCAAGAATACAGTGGCATTGGAAATAGAGCATTTGGCTGATTTAAAAGAATTCTAGTTCTCACATATTCCCACTAGACCAGGGGAAAAAACAACAGCTTAAGATTCAGGAATGATTTCAGTAGTAATAATGTGTAAAATGATCAGAAATGTGAAAGCAACTTTGCTTCAGAGCAAATTAATCTTTTAAATAGCCATAAGTTTTGCAAAAGAAATCGGATCAAGAATATTTTTCAAAATACTCTAACAAAGGGTTTATAGCTCCTGATGACCCCCTGAACCATTCCACTGTCACTTCTCTTTCCCTAAAGAGAAAAGCATCCATTCTTACCCACTGATTGAAGGTGTCATAAATGTGCCTTTCGTTGCTTATTATGGGGTGCTGAATAGTTGAGGCTTGTGCAGCATGTGAGGTCTGATCTGAATCCAAAGACACAAGAATCACAGAAGTGGATTTTTATTTACTTAATTAAACAAAAGGCAACCTAAAATTTAGATAAAAGACAATTACATTTCCTAGATAATATAGCACATCTACACCATGTACTGAGCCTGGAGAAGATGAACATGGATGTTTTTGTAAAGGCATGTTGAACACGATAAATACTAGAAGTAAAACAGAGTTGAATGTAACAGCTTAAAAAAAACCAAACCAACCAACAAAAAACCCCCAAAAAACCCCAAAACCAGTAAAATAATTCTGAGTTTTAAGGTTAAAATGCCCCAATGGAAATACAACCAGTATTTTCCCAAAGCAAAATCCTGTCACAGTAGGCTGCAATACTTAATACCTGTGACAGCATTTCCCGAGCAGTTCCTAACGTGTTCTGCTGCTTTTAAAATTATTGCAACAGTAACCGTAATCAGTAAACCACAGTAACAGTGGTGCTTGCCACTAGCTACAAAATGTTTGAAAGGAACAGAAAACCTAAACAAAGTCTCTCCCCACCAGTACACTCAAACCCAGCCTGCAGCTTGTAAGAGACTTCCAGCATCTGCTCTCAATATGATCAAAATCATATGCAAATCTTCTCACTCAAGAAGGCAGAAAATTACTTGTTATGAAAATTTAAAACACTGCAGTCTGTCTAAAAAAAGAAGCTATCACGTGTATGATTTGTCACAGATTATGACCAGCATTCACCACCTTTTTAAAAGCACTTTACACAAGTGAACTGCACTATATCACATTTATCCCAAATTCATTTGGTGACTTACTAGTTTAAAATACTGTATAGAGAGGGTTTTTTTTCCTTGTTGTTTGGTTTTAAATAACTCACATACCTCTATTTGAATATTCCTGGAAAAACTTGAAAACCACCACTGGTGAACTCAGTTCATCTTCAACCTTCAAAAGAAAAAAAAATATTTTCCCCTGTTTTTTTAAAGATTTAACACCATGTATAATTCCTCACACTGCTAAGCAAAGCTTTAGCTCTCTTGGAAATCACCCCAGAATCACTGGGAAACATCAAGAAAGTTCCAGCAGGAAAAAAAGGATTATAATTGATCCTGCTTTGGATCAGTTTGGAGAAACAGACTGGGCTACTTCTGGAGACAATCTGAAGCTACATTCACAATCCTAAAAACGCAGGATTTATTTACGTTGAAAGGTAAGTGATACAGTAACTTGAACTCCCAAGGCCATTAATACTCTACAGCTTACTCAGCAAACTGACTAAATTTTCTATACATCAAATATCAACTAAAATTCAGGGGTGGGGGTCAGCAAGTAAAATCATCAAACCCTGTTGGACAGGACATCTCACAGAAACTGAATTTGGAATGAACAGATTAGCTGTAATTTCTAAGCCTATTTCTGGTGTAAAAACTTCAGCTGGGATAATTTTTGTGTACAATTTCACAGGGTTCACAATATGATCTCTACAGCAGGGTAAGATGCAGCCAGAATATATTAGAGACACTTATGGAAACTGGTTTCATAGATGTATTACTGAGCAAATCCGTGTTCTAAATGCAATTAAATCAAGCTCTGAACACAACTTCTGGATGCTCTTCTGCACTCCCCTGGGTTCAGGAGTACAGAACAATGGAACAAACACAATCCAGAGGTCACACACAACCAAGCCATGAGATTTCACTGAACACCAGAACTTAATTAGAAAGATCCCGAGTGTCTTCAAAACAACGACTATGATTTAAGAAATATTTTAAAATAATTTATTCTAGTCAAAGTTATTTTTATCATTTAACAGGCAGAAACTAAGATAGACAACCAAAATATTAGAAGTAGACTGTACCGAAGTTTTAATGAAATCCAGGTTTTTCAAGTTTTCCAGCAGCCTTTGACTCTAGAAGACCAGAGCAGGAGAACAAATGGAGGAGAGAAATACACAGTTTTAGAAGTGGAAAATTATTCTGACAAACATGAAACAGCCACTGCCACAAAATCTTAAAGACTAATGATACTGACACTCTTTTAGGTCTTTCACGCCAGTAGCTTCTGTACCTTTAAGAAATAATACTTTGCATATAAGCACTGCATTTTGTAACTAACACATTATTATTGGACCTTAACTTTTACTAAAGTAAGGATTCCAAACATAGTGCACTTGTACCTCAAGAAATGTTTTGAAGTCCTTTTTACTAAATGTAATTCACTATTACTTAAATCAATACGATGCCAAGTAGGATAGGAAAATAAAGTCTCTCTGAAGAGCTTTCAAGAAAAAATAGTTAAGAGAAGTGACAAAAAAGGAAGTGATTATGTTACTTCACTGTCTAGGAAGAACAAAGACTTTTTTTTTCTCATTTATAAAAAAAAAAAACCAATCCAATAGTAAAAGCACATCCCTCCCTCAAACACTTTCCTGTGCCTTCATCATGTGTGTGACAATATGAACCAATGTTATACTGCCAACAACTGCAGTATTTTAGTTGAGCCTTCTGCAGCACATCACAATAACCAGAAAGATCTGTCAAGAGCTGTCATAAATCACTGCTGAGCTGTTGCTCACCAGTTGTGAGGCGTGTTTTATCCTCTTCACAATGCCATCGTGGCCCAGGTACTGCAAGGAGAGCCATAGGGGTAGGGCACGGAGCTTCTCCACGGGCTGGTTCGATGTTAGCCCCGCTGCCAAGGACTGAGGAGGAAACCAAACAGACCACTGTTAACCTCTCCTCAGTGCTGCCACTTTTGCCAGCTTTGGAAATTATACTTTAGATGCTTATAAAGAACATGGCAGCACACTGTGATCAGAATCAAAATTCCAGGATCGTGAGAATGGTGAGTGGGAAGCTGAACATACCAAGGATGGATCCTCGTGTCTGTAGAGTGTCACTGCAGGCACTGCTGGGAGTCCCAGCCAGGAACCCAGAGTCAGAGTCATGCTGTCACATTTTGTAGCAGCCTGAAGTTTATTACAATAAGCAGAATATAAGCCATATCTATTTTGATTAACCTTACACAAGCACACTATTAAGTTTCTAGATACAGTGAAACATACCAGTACAGAAGAGGAGACATAACCCAAAGCCAAAGTTGCCAGATTCACACTGGAAAAAAGAAGAGAGTTTAGCATATATTAAATATGTATTAAGAGACAGCATTTTAATCTGCAGTTTAAATATTTCATATGGATGTATAAAGGGAGGTAATTTTTTGTTCATATATTTTTCATTAACAACGCAGGAGATGTTGCTGCTTGTTATTCCGAGATTGAAAACCCAAAAGTAAAAAATCTACTTTGATCTAAAAATTTTCAGTCCAACCTTTGGTGAAATCATCACCCAAGGTCCTATCCATAATTAAGCATCAATTTGGTATCAGAAATAAGTAGTACGCAAATACAGCTATTCTACAAAATACCAGGAGAAACAGTCTCTATTTCAGGCTCAAAAAATATAATCTTAGAGCACTGGAGTCTTCACTGACATTCCAAGTTCTTGGAATTTCTTTTACTCTTGGTTTAACTCCCCTCCCAGTCCTCCTGCCCACTGCTCTTGCTGCAGCCTTTTGACAACCTTAACTGAAGTGTCATTTCATTCTCCCTTCTCATTCTCAATAACCTCTGTATAATGTCCTTCCTGACTTAGGTCTTTTTAGGCCTCCCTGGCCTAGAAGGTCTTTTTATACATATTTCAAGCTCTTCAAAGCAAGGGCAGATAAGATTACCATCTGAATAAAAGTAATCACTAATATGTGCTGAAATTACCTCTCCAATTAATTCTTCCCGGGTATGTAAATCAATTTGTATCTCACAATAACAAAATTATAACCATATAAAATGCTTCCTATGACAAAACTAAAGTTGGCTGTATGGCTCTCTGTGAGCTGTCAAATTAGATGGTGTCTATTAATCAGCCTTTTAAATGAATGCAGCTATAGAGAAATAAGTCTCCAGTTCCATACCCTTCCACATGAAGCCACATCTTGTACTGCTCACAGAGCTCCTTCAGCCGGCCCAGCTTGTCCGTGTGCCCGGCACCTGGAGTCCCTGGGTTGAACAGGAAAAAGGCGGTGACAAAGGATCAGCCTGCAAACCAAGGTTCTATAAAATGACCCTCTAGTACTGATTAACATCTCAGATAATTTTCCAGGTCCCAAGCAAGTAACAGTAACCTCCGTCATTTGTACTTAAAGCAAATTTTGTACATGTGTTTAATTAACTAGAAGAAAAATATCATTTTTCAAGCTAAAGTTGATGGCATATCCATCAAAAAATTCTGAAGTGTTAATGTGAAACTGATTTTTAACAGGAGATGTGCGGTCACTAAAATAAGTTATAGTCATATTAATATATCAACTGACATAAGCAGAACTGTAACAGTACAATCCAAATTTAAATCAGTTAAATAAAATCCCCTCTGGACAGGTAATTATTGTGTGGTCATTAAGATATTTCCTGATATTTCTTGATATGCAACCACTGAGCTATTTAGGAAAATACATATATATATTTTTTAATTGTATTCATGAAATAGCATGGGGGTTATTGTGATGGTTTACCCACAGCACTTACCAGCATTGGCCACAAGCAACAAAGGCAGTTTTCCAGACTCAACATCATCTTTAATCACTCTGTCCAACAAAGCAACATCCTGGTATCAGTAAGAAAACAATATGTTTGTCAAACACTGAATTGTTTCTGCTGAACTGGGAAAATGCATTGAGATTGAAAGTGAACAGCATTCTGAAGTTCTGAAAGGAAACACTCTCAATGGCTTTGTTTGTGGCTTGTGGTTTCTTCTTCTCAAAGGCAAAATAATCTGAAGGCCAAATAAAGTATTTGTGAAAAATAAAACACAAATACATCACATAATTTGTGAAAGTACTCCAACTCCTCCTATTCTAGAAATATTGCACTAAAAAGCACTTTACTTAAAAGCCATTAAAATATTTTGCAAATGACAAGACAAAGATACAAGCTGCTTTTAGAAAGTTTCCATGTTTGAGTTGTACAGCTTTAACACAGAAGACTTAAAGGTTGAAAAAGTAAATATATTAACAGCCTTTCCTAACAAGATACTTGATATTCATTTAATGAGGCTTAAAAACCAACCAACCAAAACACAGAAAGAGCTCTTAGGGTAGACAAACTTACCATTTGGTGCTGAGATCCAAACATAGTGTTACAGGGCACACGGCACATGCAGGAAAGGGGCAACCCTAGCTGCAACAGAAATTATGGAATTTCAATTGAGAAATATTCATTTCATGTGTTCACAGAAATACAGAGCAACACAAAAACCAGTATGACAATAGAAACCTCAATATTACATTACAAATTAAGTTTTCTGCTAAAACTTATAATCAAATTAATAGAGAAAAAGCACAGGACAAATTGTGTATGTTTGGGCTCAGGTCTATTTCACATGACCAACAGCTTATTTAAAGCACAATGCAATCTAGAAACAATCACAGATTTTTAAAGAAGTTAGCACACAGGATCCTTTCACTGGAAATATTCAGAAAACTTCTCTTCTTCCCACTGTATCACTGCTGCAAAACACAGTCTGTAGATAAAAACTCAAAGTATTTTTCTCAGACAAATGGTTTTATTTTAAATGTAGGGTCCACTACAGCTGAGGTTATGCCCAGTATGGATTCTGCTTCCTTTGCTGTTATTTCCACCATGAGGAAAAATAAGTTGTCAAAATCACCAAAGCTATGCAAGCAATATGAAGTCAGGTAGGTTCTAGTTGCAGCTAAAACCCCCCTGACTGACTTTACCTGATTGCAGAGAGCTTGGCCCAGGCCTGTTCTGGCTGCAGAACTAATGTATATGACAGGCTGCTTAGCGTAGAGCACATTAAATCCCTCAAGTGTATAATCTTCATAGCGGGTGTGAATCACAAGTCGACAGATTTTTAGGAGACCTTCACGATCATCTTCATGATAATAGGCTGATCCATTTTCATACCTGCAAGAAAAGCCAAGTAAATATGATCAACAAAACCATCAGTCAGTTTAGGGACTAAAATAACACTGAGCAGCAAAGGAGCTTGCCAGAGGGTGGAGAAGATAATAAAAACACTTCTATTTTCCCAGGTTAAAGCAGATTAAAAGAACACATTAATGAGACAGGCTGAGATTAACAATGAGAGAAGCCTAGTATGTATTTTCATTTAGATTCAGAGTAAGAAAGAAAAAACATGTGGGTTCCTTTAAGACTGTCTTTAGAGAGTTCAAAACCTTGCTTACTGAGAGTGGAGCATGGGAGGAAACACACAAAAGGCTTCATTCTGGTTTTAACACAGATGTAAATTCTGGACTGCTAATTTTAAAGACAATGTAACCTGACATTCTTTCGGCTGGGTTAAGGTTGTGTTTCAGACCATCCAAGTATTTGTAAATTTGTGGGACAGTGGTTTCTTTTATTGACATCCTCAGAGCAGTCACATCCATTTTTAAACATTATCATTACCTTGTCACACAAGTTACTCCCAGGGACTCACCTGAAAAGCCTGCAGAGCCAGAGAGTAGTGTCAGAGAGGATCCTTGTTGTAAGTTTTCTCAGTCTTTCCCTGTCCAGCACAGATATGTAAGCTGCCAAACTATGTCCCAGTAGAGCCATGTGACCCTGTTCACCAACATTTTGAAGCCTGCAAGCCAGAAGAGAGAAACAGCCGACCAAATACAAGTCACAGACATTACAGTAATATAGGGTTTGGGGGTTTTTAATGTAGAGTGACAGAATTGGTTGACATGCAACTTAAATATTTAGCAGAGAGAAGTGCAGTATATCACAGCCACCCTCCTGTCATTGTGTATGACACACTAAGGTGCCAGTGCAGACAAGAGCACTTCCCTTTGCCCAGCTGCTCACAGGAACAGCTCTTGCTTTTGAACCAGCCAACATGAGCTGGAACTAAGCACTTTACCTGCTCTGGGACTTGAAAGTACGTTAAACTCTCCTATGCACAGAAAACTCAGGACACTTACTATTTTTAGAGGCAGAGCTTTTTTTTGACTTTTTTTTTTTGTTGGTTGGTTGGTTGGTTTGGGGCTTTTCTTCTGTTTTTTTGTTGTTGTTGTTGTTGTTGGTTTTGTTTGGATTTTTAAAAAATCTTGAACATGCTTTTTGAATGTTAGTTTTCAATAATCTTCTGCAGATCAGTTAGTACTATTTCCATTTTGCAGAAAAATGGAAACAAATTTTATTTCCTTTAATTTTAAAGTCTACAGAGATACAAAATAAAAATCTATTGGTATTCAAAGCTTTAAGACTTTCTGACTTAAAACAACTTTCAGGAAGTGGAAAAAAAATGAGCTGTCACATCAAAAACAATTCCCTTATATACCTCAATTTAATAATTAGTAATAAAAGCTTTGTAATTTTAAGAAAGCCAAGCCTCATGCACTATTCTGCTTCACTATACAATGTAAGGTGCCTTTAAAAAGTTACCTGGTTGCACAATATTTTACACTTTAAAATATATACTAAAATATAGAGAGAAATTATATATACTGAAACATACATAGAACTTAAAATTAAGTAAGTTCTATAGTGATCAGAATATAACAAAATCAGGTGTCTTCCAAATACAGTACCTGATACTGGCCTTACCTGTAGGACTGTGAAGTTTCCTCTTCCTCCTCTCCATGCATTAGGTTCTGAACTAACTGAAGTATGCTCACCATATCCTGGCCACTGGGAGGGGAAACAAAACCACATTAAAAAGACACAAACAGGTAAATACCAGCATCTAAAAGAAGCCATCTGGGACACTGCACTTTTACTGAATGCTGAGTACAGCAACAAAAATGGTTCTCAAAAAAACTGATCAGAAAGATGAGGATGCTGAATCAATTCAAAAATCTACTTGCTTATAGTAGGAGACTCAGAAAAACAAATCTATTGATACCTGAAAATTTGGTCTGAAAAGCCTGACTTGCCAACATTGAATTCTTACTGCTACCCAGCCAACTAAGGTAGCAGCTAAGGATCCATATCTTGCTTCATGTGAAGCAGCTTCAGCTCATAACTCAGCACATCTCTTAAACTATTCCCTACAAATCTCAGTTTCTGGCAGACACAAGCTATGTTAGACTTCTGACATGAGACAACATGGTAAAACTGGAAAGGATCCACAACACCTCAACTTTTATTACTCCAACTAAAATTTACAGTAGTGTAGGAACTTATATTGACTGTTGAAATTGCTTTTTATTCACAGAAAAGATAATTCAGTGTCTCCACTCAAAAACAGGGTTAGTTTCTGCATAGCAGAGACTTAAATAACTTTTGCAGTATTTTCTGAAGTGCTAGCCTGAGCTCCTGCAGGATCTCCTCCCACAGAGGACACAACCAATTTAAATCTTAGCTTTCAGGTGCAATGGTCTTACCTGCCTGATGCACAAGAGCTCTGTTTAATTTCTAAAGACAGCTGCACTGAAAAGGTGAGAGGTTTCTGGGTTTGGGATTTTTTTTGTTTGTTTCTTTACTGTTTTCTACCTTATCAGTCTCAATTATTTTTTTTTTTAATCTGGGTACTTTTTTCCAACAGAAATTTGTTTACTTTGAGTCTCAATCACCACTGTAGGCAACAATACTTCATCAGATTACATGAATTCAAAATTTCAGTCACCAAGGACAAGTAATCTCTTTTTCTCCTTTCTACATGAGAATGAAAATAGTTGGTATGATTATAGTATTACTTTTTTTCTCCCCTATGTGAGTATGGGAAAAAGTTTATTATGATGCCTGGAAAATGTTAATATTTCCATTAATACAAGTTGCTTGGAAGACAAACATGCTATGTGTAGTTTAAGATTTTGAAAAGAGCAATATCTAAAAACTGTTGCTGCCTACCTGCCTTGGAGTGGTCCAGGAATATCCTTCCGTGCATATTTCTTTTCATTTTCCTCCTCTGCTTTCCTAAGTTAAAGACACAAAATAAACTCTGTATTTAGTTTGTGTTCTGTCACATCAAGTACATAATTGACTTTGACTTGCAGAAATACATACTGACATGTATCTATTTCACTAACAGGTTCAGGAATAAACCAGATGAGACCAACACAAAAGTTTAGTTCAGACTGAATTAAAACATTCCCAAGTTGTTTGGGTTTTTCAGTTCCTTAAGAGAAAGCTTAGAGAAGAACCTCATATATACAGGAATTAAAAATTACTTGCACTGCAATATCCTAACTCTGAAAAACAGACTTGTTGGACTTGTTTTGAGTATTAGGCAGCATGCATAAAAATGCATACATTTACTTTAAAAACCCATTCATTTGAGAAATAAAGGTGATTTGTATAGGTGTAAGCTTCAGAATGACAATATGACTTTAAACTACCAGGAAAATGAGGGTTTTTTCGACTTAATGTCAGTGACACAAATAATCCCCCCCCCAGCACAAACAGCTGTATCCTTTGCACACACCTCTGATTGTCTTCCAGCATCTTCATTGCTTCATTCAGATTCTTCCCCATTTCTGCTAGAGTAGGGTCCACCATCTTTTAGGAAAAAGATAGCAACTTTCAAGAAAAGATCAAAAACCACTTATCTTACTACTGTCTCTACAATCTAATAAATCCTAGAAGAGGCTAAAAAGTCAAAATTTTGCACCTAGAAACACAAGAAAGTATCCTTTGAGACTGCCCTAGAAAAGAGAAATAAAATGGCACCATTCCCTGCCATTTCCCCAATAGACTTTTACAATAGTAGTTTTCAAAACAGATGAGAAAACATCTAACCCAAATACTCTTGTAAATCTATTTTTTTCCTATTTCTGGTATCTTTAAACCAGTTTTTAATTTTAACTTATTGGAGAAATTTCCTATATGTAGACAAAAGAGTAAAGCTGACCTGTGGCAGGAGACAGGCTGACATGCAGCTGTTGCAGCAATTACCCTTCAGCAGCTACAGCTCTCCAGCTGCACAGAACAGGCCACTCACTGCTGTAACCACAGATATTGCCAGGATGGAAGTGTTTAAAAACCATGGAACTTTTTTGCCCTGAACCAATGACAAGCTCAAAGTATTTCCCAAAGAACTGCTCTGGCTTTGAAGAAGTGTCATTCATAAACTTTAACCCAAGAGGCCTGGCAGAAGTTTGTGACACTGACACAAGACACCTGGACAGGAACATTTATCCATTTAAGGATTAGATGCCTTTTGAAGCTTCCAGAGAATGTGGAGGTGTCATCAGGCAGAGCCTGATTTACCTATATTTGAAAAATAAATATACCCCAATGTGATGGTAGAAGGCAACACCACTGCTAAGCTCCATCACATCAGACAGCAAACCCCCCTGAGATATTCAGGTAACCCCGTGACAGAGTTTCTTCTCCCTATCTCTGCATAAATTCAACACCAAGCCACCACCCACATACCAAAGACTCTGGTGGTTACCCCTGCAGGCTGCTGCTAAGGTTTGGGGGGCAGGGGGAGGGACAGGGGTTGTTTAAAGAAAAAAATCCCACAGGCAAATGCATTCACTCAGGCAGATGCAGACACAAAAACAAATTTAATCACAGAAGGTAGCGGGATTCATTTACATGAGGATTTTACACTATTTTCATCTGGAGGACTGATCAAGAAAGGAAAAAACAAATTAAGTTGAGAGTTACCATATGTTCAAAGACTGATTTTAACCAAATATTTTGAGATTTAACTCACATTATAGAAAGTGGTAGGTGGCTGAAAGAATCAGTAGCCAGGCACGGGCACAGTGATCAGACCAAGACTAACAATTCTCTACTCTGTGGCTTTGGAAGTGGCCAGTAACAAATGTTTGGGGGAAGAACAAAACAACAGAGCAAGTACTGAGTAATATTTTCCCATCAAAACTGCCAGAATTCAGCAATAAATGGGTTTTTACACTTTTACACTGACTTGTACAACATCAACTGGATATGAGGGCCACAACTTGATTAAGCACTGAGTGACAAAGTAGTACAAATACAAAAATTTCAAGACCTCATCACAGAGATTAAAAAAACCCCCAACACACACTGCAAGCATTCAATACTTAGAAGAAAACAGATATAACCAAAGAAAAAATATAAATTCGATCTTTGGCAATATGTCCACACATTTTGAGTGGTTTCCAGAGTTGTACCACGTCAAAGAAACTCTAGAAAGAAACTTCTAGAAAGAAGTTGGGGGAAAAAAAAAATCAGTTTTGCTCCTGCAAGCCCTTGAGGGAGTAAATGATTGGACTAATCTACTGATTGTGACTATCTCACATAATTTAATTCAGGCTGCCATTAAACATCATCAGTGGCTGGGAGGCAGTTACTTGTTTGAACCTTCCTTAGCATCACATGCAATTATTCAAACAGATGTGTTGTAGATGAGGACTTGAAATGTAGAGGCATTACAGAAAGGGCTCTGAGCTGCTTTTGTTTGCTACTTACAAAATTCACCTGCTGAAATGACATCAGATGTTAAAAACTGCACATCCCTACCTTGTGACTCATCCTGTCTCTTACTAATAATTACACGCATGAAACCCTTCTGCCAATAAGCTGGCAGAGTAACTACATAAAATACAGCTTCAAAACTCCTAAGTTACACTAAGCTCCAAAAAATGCTATGAAATCCACAAAGTCTTTGAATTCTGATATGGGCTGAATTGGAAAATTAATCCCTTCTGATTTTTTCCAGTTGCTAAGTGGCTATGCAGCAACTTATTTTCTCCTCTGAATTATGGAAGGAGAAAAAACTCACCTTTAACTGCTGCATGCTGAACTTTATATATGCTCCTCCTCTGCTCACATTAGTAAGGACATGGAGGTGGGAAGCAGGAGACTGCTTATTTTAAGCAGCAAGAAAAATAGGTGTGGCAAAGTTGCAGCAACAAACCATTTAGTTAAGAAAGGTTTCTGAACACACTTTAATAACAAGAGCAGTAATAACCAGAGTTTTTCATGGTCTTGAACTGTTTTTGAAAATGACTTGGGGAGGAGTTCTTGAACACTCCCTCCTGAACCACAGGACAACACATGTGTTTAGGAGGTTAAAGCAGCTGCAGGAAGTTTCTGCACTCAATCTTTTCCCTGGATCACAGGCAGCCTTTGACCAGGGGAGTTACAGGACATGCAAATCCTTCCAACCTCTAAGGAGGCACCAGCCATGGCTTTTTCCTTCTAGGTGTCCATTCAGCATCCCAACACCTCCTGCCTCCTTCAGCCCCTCAAAGACCCTGATATACCTCAGCCTGCTTTGTCTTTTATCATTCATTGCCTTCAAAATGTATTAATCCAACTCCCTAAGGTTATCCTGCAATAGCTTTGATTAGTAGTCACTTCCCTATTCTGTAGCTAATCTGTTACTATTTTATTAAGCACTTTGAACTGTGTACTGTTTATGACTTTATAGGCAGGATGTCACACCTTGGAGTCACTTGGAAACTGGGGAGAGGATAAGGGGCCATTTTCCAGCTGTGATAAGACTGAACATTAATTGCAAATTCAGAAGGAAGAACATTGCTTCATATGCCAATGTTTTACAATATTGATTTTGCATGTCTGTAGGCTGTACTCCTAATGAAATAAAGGGATGAATTTTAAGCAGTTTACATAAACTAATGTTGTGCAAAGCAACTCACAGGTGTAGCTCTTTCCCTATTTCATGAGAGCTCATTTTCCCACTATGTTATTTTAACTGCCTGAAAAGAAAGTTTTACCATCAAAACCCAAAACCTCTTCTCAACAGTAAATTAATCTCAAACGGTATCAGTATTCTTCAGCCAAAAGAATATTGTGTTTATTCTCCAGGGTAAGAAGAGTTTAAGATAACAAAAAAAAGCAGACACTTCACAACTGTTTGGCTTGAATAAAAATGGCACTGTGTCACCACAAGGCTTCTGCTCATAGGTATTTGCTCTTTTAATCTTTATTATTCCCCTGACATGCACCAGGACTTGCATGCAGCTCAACTGCCATGAGTTTTCTGTAAACTTACCAGGATGTCATGGTAAATTGCACAGTAACAAAAGACAAGAGTCACAGGCTGAGCAAGAAACCAAAACAGTTTTTTTCATGTTTAGGGAAAATACTGCTGTAGAGACAGCAAGAAGTTACAAGGAAAGAATTTACACTATTTTACCACTGACAAAGTCACCTAACTTGAAATGTTAAAATCTTTCAGAAGATTGGTCACTTTTATCAAAATCTAAATGGGGGGAAAAAAAATAGAATAGTTCTGGTTAAGGCAAACTCCTGAAATCTAACACAGGCTTCCAGAATTAGTTAAATAAGTTCAGCCCAACAAAAGATTTCTGAATTTCAGATAAAATTAACTGCAATTATATCACTTATGACACACAATATTAATACCTTAAAAATAATGCAAAAAAAAAAATCTGCTGAAACAAAGTTAATTGGCAAAATCAAGCCAAGAGGTTTTTGGTGTGCACACTTGTGTGTCAGACTCTACAATGGTTTTCCTTGAAGTTCTACTGTGCAATGTTTTCAATTCTCAGGAAGTTTCTCATCTGCTAAAAAAAAAATCTTTTTCCATTTGCAAGATCCTAATGATGGCAGTCACTCAATGTCACTGCATTACAGCTCATCAGGTGATTGTACCAAAATAGTTATGAAAAATACAAAGTTGCAACAAATGTTACTACAAGTTAAAATGTATTTATCACTGGCATCCTGATAAGCTACATGTATAAATACATGGCAAGGAGAGAATCCATGGTTCAAATAAAAGACAGTCTCAGATCTATTATCATAATGCTTAAATAAGCATAAGATTAGTGAACAGACATTCTCTGCAAAGAAATGTATCCCAGATTGGAGGAATTTCAAATATATTTGGGGAGAAGACTTCTGACAAAGCATGCTCAAGACTAAGTAAAATGCAAATTGTACAGATCTACCACAATCTTAACCAAAGACTACTCCAGGAGGGCACTTACTGCTAAATATCTAGAAGACCATAATTGCATTACAGCATTTCATTATACAGAGAACTACAGCTTTTATCACACACGTGGAAAAAATGATAAACAAGAGACAAAGTAAAACAAATTATAACTCTTGACACGTATCTATCTGCATATTTGGAAAAATCAGACATGCAAGTTTTTGCAGACCATTATAGACGATTCCTTACAGCAAGAATAATCAAAACATGGGACTTTTTAAAGGTATTTCATTCTCACAGTGTGCTTATTGCTTCTTATGACAAACTAGTCAAGCAAAGCTTTTAAGAACTTGGTCAGTACTACACTACTTGCTCTGTACTAATGCACCTTCTTTAAATAACCACATATCATACTATTACTCTCTTTCACTCCAGTTCATAGAGACCTCACTCCAAGCTATTCCAGTAAATTTTACTTATATAACTGAAACTTTTCATAACAAGCAGGAGTCACTTCTGTCAGCACAAGTAAAGAACTTAAGCTTTTAAACACTAACAAATACTCTGTAACAGTGTATTCTTCATGAAATTTGTAATAAATATATCAAACTTTTTTGCCACTAACCAATTAGCCACGTCAGAAGGATACTTCCTGAATTTCCCAGCCATCTTACTGGAGCACATCCCACTCAAATTTCGCTGGACCATCCCAAAGATCACATAAAACCGAGCATGCTGGATATAGTAAATGACGCAAGGAGGGGCGTGTGCATTCAAAGCCTTAAGCACACAAAGTACTCGTTATTCCAGAGGCACACTGTCCCCACAGCAAGAGAGCGACGGGGACAAGCTCCGGGAGCGGCAGGACCCTCGGGCAGGTGCCGGCCCCAGCACAGGTGCGGAGCAGCCTCTGCCGAGTGAGACTGACTCACTGTGACAGAGGAAAACAGGCTCTGTCCGGCACTCACGGCATTACAGAGCCAATATTTGCTTTGTACAGTGCATTGGGCAGAAAAGCCCAGGCCAGCAAACGCCTCCACTTCAATTTTTAAAAATGGGTAATATAATCATTTATTTAGTAACATTTCCTCTCCTATCCTGCTGAAGGCTAACGCTCACAGGAAATAACCTCCATCTTTTTCTTTTTAACAAAACAAAAAACGCGTTCCTAAAGCATTTCCTTATAGTTATCCTGCCTAGTTCCAGATCCGGGACACGGATGCCAGTCACACCGGCGGCTGCGGGGGCCGAGGGGGACACGCCCGGGGGATTCACTGGTGCCCCAAAGCTCCAGGAGGCAAAGCCGCCTCAGCCCCGAGACCAGCGCCGTGCCCCGAGCCCCGGCCGCCGCCGGCCCGCGCCCTTCCCCGCCCGCTGCTCGCCGCGCCGCCCCGGCCCCGCGGCGCTGCCCCGCAGACCTTCTCGAGCGAGCCGTCCATGGCCACGGGCCCGGCGACGCCACCTCGGCCGCTCCACGCTGGCAGCGCTGACGGGGCCGCGCGGGGCGGGCCGCGCTCGCGCGCTCACCTGGGCAACGGGCCCGCCCACCGCCGCGCGCACCACCGCGCCGCGCCGGCGAGGGGGTGCGCGGCGACCAAACTGCGCAAGGCGCAGCGAGGCCGGGGCCGATCCTTCGCTCCGCGCACCGCCTGAGGCCGCTCCCCCCCGCGCCGGCTGCTGGAACAGTCCCGGCGAGAAGCCGGGTCGGTACTGCACAGATATCGGCGCATGCGCAGGGAGCGCGGCCTGGGCGGCGATTGGCGGCCGCTCCGGAGCGGAGCTGCGGGGCGAGAGGGGGATGCTGGTTCGAGTACCCGCGGCGGCGGGTCGTGGCAAGCCGGCCTCCGGGAGGGCTCTGCGTGGCTCCAGGCTTCCCGAGTTTCTCGGTTGTCACCCCGCTGTCGTGTACGGGGGCACCAAAGCCTTTCCTCCGCGCACGAGTCCCGCGCCGGAACGCTTCACAACCTTGGCGGAGAGCACGCACCTGCCCGCGGGTTCCCGTCCGACAAGCAGCCCCCGAACACCCAAACCTGGGCTTTTTCTGAGCTTTATTTCTGTTCTTCCAAGCCGCAGTTACTTTTCGGTACATATTCCTCTTCCTATTAGTGCTATTGTTGTTATTTAATAGCACCACTTGCAGATGGCGCTGTTTTGTGCAGGGATGTGTTGGGATGAGGAGCTGAAAAGGGCGGGCCCTGGGCCCTGACGCAGCGTGTCTGCCAAGCACTGGGCAGCGCGCTCTACACTCTTAACTAAAATTTACTTAACTCTACAAGGCGTCCATGCCTATTTATAGTTGTTCATGGAAGAATTCATGGTAGTTTCAAAGGCATTAATCCAGGTCACAGAGCGAACTACCACCTCCTGCCTGGAGATGGTTCCCTCAGTCAAGCCTGAGCCCATTGCCAGGAGCAAGGGGAAGATCCTGGCGGATCCTGGCAGATGCGCTCCTTTCCTTCCGTGGCCAAGGGGGCTGTCTTGCAGGACAAGAGCCACCCTCGGTGTCACCCCACAACGTGGGCTTCGAGTCCGCTTTGTGGCACTGGTTCTGCATGTACAAAGCTGTGTACGCAAGTCTCTTCAATCACCTCACATCACCTGTGGCTTTCTCCTCAAGTTGTCTCAGCAGCAGAGGGCAAAGCAGAGGAACCCCACGGCTGCTGCTCAGCAGGTGTGCATCGGCCCTGCTCAGTCTGCAAAACAAGGGCAAAACTGAAAAGAAAAAGCCATAACCTACTCGTAAGCAGGCAAAAAGGAGATGATTTTTAAAAGATAATAAGGAAACAGTGCCTAGTTTTCACTTGTTTCTCAATAGCTGCAGCACTAATGCACAGTGACCCCATGGTACTACTTAGACCAAACCCCAGGCGACATAATCACATCTTCGGGCTGAATGCACAGGCGCTATAGAGGCGAGCCCACGAGCTGGCGCCCAGCTGCCCTGCCATAAACCGCGGGTCATCCATCACCCACCGGGGCCCGGCGTGGGGAGCCGGCCTTTCCTGGCAGAGGGAGCGCTCCGGGGCCGCGGGGATGGCGAGGCGGCGGCTGGGCCGGGGCGGCGGCGGCGGGCGGGCCCGTGGGAAGGGGGAGAAGGACAAGGAGGAGGAAGAAGAGGCGGAAGCGGCGGCGGGCGATGGCCGCGGCGCTGCTGCGCGGGGTGCGGCGCTTCCCCTGGCTCTGCAACGTGCTGCTCTACGGGGGGCTGTTCGCGGCGGGGGACGCGGCGCAGCAGCTGCTGCGGGGACAGCCGCCCGACTGGGCGCAGACGCGGCGCGTGGCGCTGGTGGCCCTGGCCTTCCACGGCAACTTCAGCTACGTGTGGCTGCGGGCGCTGGAGCGGGCGCTGCCCGGCCGCCGCCCGCCCGCCGTGCTGGGCAAGGTGCTCTGCGATCAGCTCCTGGGCGCGCCCGTCGCCGTCCTCGCCTTCTACACGGGTGAGTGCCGGGGGCTCAATCGCAGAGCCCCGCACCGGCAGCGGCACCGCATCGCGACCCGCGCCTGGCTCGGAGAGCGCGCACCGGCAGCGGGACTCGGCACCCCAAGGAGGCCGGGGTGGGTGGGTACCCCCTGCCCGCCCGGCGCGGCTCCCGCACCCCAAAACGCCGCTACCCGGGCGCTCGGAGCGGGGGCCGCGGCCGGGGGTCCTGCAGACCCCGGCGGCTCTCCCCGAGGATGCTTGCGGGTACCGCGGGCGCTGAACCGCCTGTGGCACTTCAGGGCTTTCCATGAGGGGTGCTGGACCAAAGGAGGCCTGCCCTGAGCTCGGTTGGGCACGTAGTTTTTAATTAACAACAAAAAATTCAAAGCACCTTCAGGGATTGTAGCATCCATGTCTGTTTGAACTGTTCTGCTTAGTTCTCAACATCAGCTGTCTCATGTTCCAAAACACAGCTGTAAATGTCAGGAAATGCCATAGTTCAGCGAACCAACTTCTGCTGTGAGAGTCTATAGAAATACAGCATGCTACTAATGGCTAATCTCAAAAGCTAACAAGTAAGAAGATACTTTAAAGAAGTCTAGTATCTATTTCAGAAATAAACATGAGGGAATAAGAAAATTAAGAGGTGAGACTAATGTAATTAAATTATCTCATTTAATTCAAACTTCATGTGGAAGAAGAGTAAGACAGGTCCTCTTTTGCCTGGCATTGTGAGATCTGTATTCTATGACCCCAACAGGGAAATCATTCAGTTTGTTTTTGAAGAGAAGTAAAAAAAGAAGTCAAACACCAGATACTTCCTCTCAAAATCTTAACTATGTCACAACTTAAGCTGAGAATTGCCCAAGGACCAGAAGGATCTGAAGGACCACAAAGGGGATAGTAGAAGTCCCTAAACTGGGAACCAGTAAAATAATGTATCCATTGAGAGATACTGATAACCTCAAGGCATGGGAATACCTAGAAAAATCCCAGAGTCGGACTAAGGAGCCTCTGCTTATATGGTAAATGCCTTATTCTCTCTCTCATGGGTATAAAAGGTGCTTTCATCCTCTCTGTTCCACCACCACACCACTGGTGACTGGTATGGCAGAGAAACAGATAATACACCACCTGTACACCCAGTATATCTCAGCTGATCTCTGGTGTCAGTGCTAGGAGTCAAGTCAACAGATGAGATTTCTTGTAGCACTATTAGGTAGTCAGAATGGTTTTTTTTGTAACAATATCAGCTTTTCTTCCAAAGATATTACAATATATTTTGAGAAGGGTCTGGGATGTCATTGAAAAATGTGAGGATTTAATTGTTTGCTTTTTTTCTGATTATTGTAAATATTTTACCACTAGGTATGAGCATCCTTCAGAGGAAAGAGGACATCTTTTCAGACTGTAAAAAGAAATTCTGGAATACATATAAGGTGAGGCAAGCAATTTGCTTATCTCACAGCTAAGCAAAAAAAAAAAAGGATAAAATATTTGAAATATTCCTTCCTCCAACCCTCTTTTTTCACTCTTTCTTTCACTCCATTATTTAATTATGTGTAGGAAGCTTTACGTACCAGCAGCCATGTGAAGTAAAGGCAGTTTGGGTTAGGCAGTGTTGCCAGATGGGTTAAATCATGCCATTTAAAAATGTACAGTGTTTATATACATAACATTTGCACCCAACTCTGTTTGACTGACAGCCCTACAATACAACAATGATTCAGGGTTTTTTTACCTTTTGTCTTAAGGACTACCCACACACAGTGTTTAGTTAGTGATACTATTGGAAACACTTTTATGCACACCTATTAAAATCATTAATTACAGAGACATCTTCTTTGATAATAATTTTTAGCCTGTACTTTTCAGTGAGAATTTTTTCACTTTCAGAAACACAACCCTTTGTTTTAAGAAGACTTTGCTATAAACAATTGGCTTTGATTTGCACTTCTGCATACACAAGACAAAATTATCTGTGCACCTCAGAGCTCAGCAAGCTGAGAACATTAAAGGTTTCTCAGATGCAAGAAGAATGATGGATTAGCAGGAAAAAAAAGTAATAGAAGGAGAAAATGTGATTGCAATGTGAATTTCTTTTCACAGTATAGAACTATAAAGGTAGGATGGAAAAGGATTACTTTTATTCCTATAGAAGATGATTCTAAAAGCACTCCCACTATAGCCTATCAAAACATAAGGTTTCTATCGGCCTTATGTTCTATGAATAAATGATCCATTGATTTTTCTAAATAGGCTTTACGTGTATGAGTAAGTAGAAGGAGCATTGCAAGTGTGAAAATATAAATAGTGTTCAGTGGTATTTTTCATTAATGACTGAAACAAATGTTCACATGTTTGAACATTTGTTCACCCATCTGGTAAATGCGCTTATTGTGTCTGGTGTCAGATGTCTGTGAAGACTTAACTGTGCTTAAGGTTTTTTATTTAAAATGAGTTAGAATAATGTGTTTGAAAAACTCACAGCATAGAGGCTCATGAAGATGATTAGAAGTTTAATATGGCAACCTCTAGGTTAAGCGACTCCATTTGTAATTGAACAGCTTTTATTAACTTCACTCAAATATGTTTCAGTCATCACTAAATGTGGAAAAAATGAATCTTGGTGGTTGAAATCAGTAAGAATAACAAATGATTCATTTTCCTTTCAGACAGGACTGATGTACTGGCCTTTTGTGCAGGTGAGTTCTCAGGGCCGTGAGTTCCGTGAGCCTTTCTGTGCCGTAAAACCTGGTCCTGTGCAGCCACATGGTGTCTGACCCCAGGAGAAGCAGTAGAGTTGTTGGGTGTGTAACAATGCCTCGAGCACTAACTGAGCTCTCTCTCCTTCCAACACAGCTGTCAAACTTCATTTTGATCCCAGTTCACCTGCGAACAGCTTACACTGGGCTCTGTGGCTTTGTCTGGGCTACCTTCATTTGCTTTTCCCAACAGAGTGGAGATGGCACAGCAAAGTCAGCATTTACGTGGCTCCAAGGAGAGAAGGTCAATGCAGATGAAGAATCATCAGACAAATAAGAACTTTAGTTCTGAACGCATTTTAAATTGCTAAACTGAGTTTGTGAAAGTCAGTAAATCACACTGCAGCCTCATTGTTGTGTTTAAAATAAGCAGTTATCTCAACATTTGGTGGTTAGTATAAGCAGTGGAACAATTTGTCTTTGTGCCTGTTTATTTTTCATAAAAGAGGCCAGTTGTATATTGACATCTAATTATTTTCATGCTGTCAGCCCATCTCATCTGAGAACAGCTGACTTACAGGGCAATGTAAGCAGTTGCACATCATGTCAGACTGCCTCACTGGGGAGAAATATTAACTGTAATTTAATTTTCAAGCAACTTGTAATTGCTAGAAAAAGGAGAATAGAACATTAAATCATCAGTTGTCGGACTTGACAATTGTTATCAATGCAAGATTACTTGCAGAACAAAATTTAATGGATTCCATATCTAAAAAGTGGCATTGAATCTGTTTCATTGAGAGGAAACGTAAGTGCTATGTTTGTAGAGCCCACTTTTCTATGGGGCCAACTTCTTTTATTCTACATTAAAATTTATATAGAAAATGAATTATTTCGTAGAATATACAAACCTGAACTATATTTGTACATGTTTTATCTTAGCTAGGAGAATAAAGACAGCTTTGGTCAGAGTCCTTTGGGGTGGATGCTGCCCATTGACCCTTGGGGTCAGTCATAAGCAGCTCCTGCACAGTGGAACCCCTCTAAGCACTGCAGAGAGTTTTTGTTCTGTGTGCAGCCACTGCTTCCTTTGCTCTTCAAGGGCCAAAGTGTTGAAGAATACATGGGAGTCTTGACTCCTCCACTCTTTTCAGCTGTTTCATTATGCTGAAGATATAATTAAAATTTTGAAGAAAAAGAGCACAGGAAGGACAGTAACATGAATGGCAGAATCCAGCTATATATATATCAGGAACTTCCATTTCTTCCTTAAATGGCTTTTAAACATTCCTATTCCCAGAAGACACTGGGTAACTATACACAGGAGACTAGGAGAAGGTGAAAATTAATTATGGATCTGCTTTGTCAGCTTGAGGATCAGGTCTGGGTATGGGTATTTTTTAAATGTGCATATGTATCTCAGAACCAGAACTGTGCAAATTTCTGTGATTGCAGTAAGTTGAAATCAGACCAGTAAAGAAGCCCTTGCTCTATTAGAATTGGATTTTATGCCTTGAAGTTACTGAATTGTAAGCTTGAGAGAGTATCTGATTTAATGGGTCTGATTCTAAAGAGAAGACTCATCCCTCTGTTACAACAATAATAAACCACTTTGAGGAATGTGTGAATTCCTCAGTCTTGTCTAAATAGTGTACCAAAGCCTGCTTAGGCTATAAATATACATTCCTTTGGCCAGCAGCTGTGCTACTTAATATATTGGTAACAATTATTTGTCACTGTAGGAGCCCAGTGCATCTTAGCTGAGAAAGGAAAAGGGATCATGCAAGCACTGCCCAATCTATTTCAGGTAAAATCAACTTGTTTAGCATAACCCAGTAGTCAAGCATGATGCAAAGTGCCCATAGGGCTTTGACCAGAGGACTGCATGAGTGGGAGGGGGGTAGATGGCAGGGGGCTGCTTTCACAGCCTGTTTTGCTGGCAGGCAGGTGGAGGAAGTACCTTCCCTGTCAGGATGGACAAGTCACTGCAAATCCATCTTCAGCTGCACAAGCAGATGTGGAAGAGCACACCTGCCTACAGCCTCAAGGTGGAATTCATTTTAATTGACTTTTGACACCTGTGGTATGGACATCTCCAACTTGGTTAATTGGTTTAAGCTCTGTATGATGAAATGTGCACTGTAAGAGCCCATTTCTCTCCATCTATAACATGGAAGCTGATATGACTGGCTGCTATGTCAATAGCTTCTTTGTAGATGCTTATATTTGGTGAGTTGAATTCCCCTGCTGGATGTTGCTGCATGAATCACATAGTGTAAATTGAGCAGTCCTGATGTTGGACATCCCAGGAGGAGTAGAAATCCACAGAGGAACTAACTGCATTTTGTCTGTCTATTTAAAAAATGAGTGAACAAATGCTTCAGACAGCTATAGCTGTTAAACTGTTCTTGTGCATATAAAGTCCTCAGGATAAAGAAGCAATTTCAGTAGTGGCTTTTTTCTGTTCATATTTTTGGGATCAGACTGGTATTCTGAATTCTGTTCTATTTAGTAAGAGCTAAACGTTTTAGGTAAGGTGTGCTAATGAAGTATTTAACTTTTTTTTACAGATGCTATTTATTTTTATTTCTGCTTGTGCCTTAAGTGTTTAATGATTTGTAGCTGTCACTTGGAGAAAGGAACTGGAGAATAATGTCATTACAAGGAGAGTGAAATGCTGGTGGTTTGCTATAAGCAGTATGTGACGTTTTGCTGTAACTCAGAGCAAAAAATCTTTCTTCATGGGTATGGTTGGTAAAGCTTAATCCCCAGATGAATCAAGAATTTATAACTCATAATCTGTGTAATTCTGATGCCTTTCTTCATCAGGACTAACTAATAAATGGAAGATCCATCTTTTATTTTAAATGGCTTTAAAGCTTATACAAGCTGTGCTTTGTTGCTCTCTGCTTTTGTGCTGCCAGCTTTTTGCTTGGGAATTTGAGCTAAATCCTGCTTTGTCTTCAAGTTTCTCTGGCTGGGGAGTTCAGGATTTCTGTCCATCTTTCTATTACTTGAAGTACAATTCTTTCATGTAATGGAAGCCTGTGGCTCTTATATTTCAGTAGACTTTAGATCCTGCATAAGCCTTTCACTTTCTCTGTTTTTCTTCTTAAGGCACTTGACAGCTAAGTAACACAAGTCCCTTTTCACATCAAAAAATTTGTGGCTTTTTCTTTTAATTATGAGCACTGATTGGTCTCACAAACATTTCAGACCCACAAAATGCAAAATAATGAAGCTGTGTTGGAACAATTTCTCAGTGTGCATAAATTAATGGACCTTCTAAAGATTTTCTTCCTCTGACAGTTTAGTCTGAGGACCTAATCCCTTAGTTGTTAGAGCCTTCATTATTTCTTGATACTTTTTTGGCTTAGATGATTAATTTCACAGAATAACAGAATGATTGAAGTTGGAAAGGGCCTCTGTATGTCCAGCCCAGGTCACCTAGTCCAGCCCTATTTGACACATACGTAAACTTTTGTTTGCTACTTCTAGCAACTCACTAATTTTTTGGGGAGAAAAAAAAATAAATAAGAAAAAGTCAGGCAAGATTTATCCTAATGTCTCTCTGCTACCCTTTGAAAAACAGTCATAAGGGCTTTATGACTGTTTCAAGGAATTGCACTGATCTTACTGCCAGCTGAACATGCAGATTTCCACAGGATGAACAGCATTACACATCACATAGGTGCTCAGGAAGGAGCAACACACTGCCTGTAGCTATTGGGCCTGCAGTCAGGTGATCTTTTTATGCCATGGATCCTTTCTAAGAAGAAATGGGATGAGCAGACATTTGTATCAGGTGCAGCTCCAGCTCCGTGTTATTCTGGATGGCTGCGGAGATGTGGAGTCTGAATTTGATAAAATGAGAATTTCAAAATTTATTTTTCTACTGCAAATCTTTTATGTAAATGAACCTTCTGTGCTTACTAGTGTGCTAAATACATCCTTCTTAGAAAATTCACCAGAAGGCCTCTTTTTCACACCAGAAGCACCCATCCAGTAACACAGCATAAAATAAGCAGTTTCTGCTGCAGCAAAGGTGAAACTGCCTCTAGTCTGTTACCATATCTGATATGCTGAGTTCTCTTTATAGAACAACCTTTGAAATCTATGCAGCTTCAGCCTTCCAGTTTTCTGCTATAAGTGCCAGTGCTTCCTGCTTGTGCTGCTGCCTCTACTGCTAGTGCCAATCCAGTGAGATGTGCAAGAAATACTTGCATTTTACTAAAATAATGAACTTCAAGTTGACTGAAATTGTCTATGTTTTTGCAAAGGCTTAATAAACATTAAATGCTGTTTTTTGGCTCTGTCTGTCTTTAACTAGTAGGTGTATAAACAAAGGCAGATCGTATGTAATGTTCTCATGGTATCTTCATGGACCACACGCAGCAAAAAGCTCAATTTGATGTCATAGATCTTAACACAGCAGCGGAGTAAAAACTAAGCAGGGATTATTCACTCCCTTTAAAGTTCTGTTACATACATTAAGTCATCTGCCATTTCTGTACAGAAAATTCAGAACAGAATTAATAAATAATATATATGCAGAAGGAATGGAGGAATTCAGGTAGGAAAAAGATATAAACAACTTTATTCTAGAGTACAGAGGCTAGAAATGGGATCCTTACTGTAGGACTTTACTCAGCCTAGTTTGTGTGAGATACTCTTGGGAAGGAAATGGTTCAGAAGATTTGAGGCTGAAGGAAGTAATATATTCCACAGCTGGATGAGAGACACCACGTCCATTCCATGCTGTAATTTCTTGTATATTTAGAATGAGGAGGAAGCTTTATGGAAAGATTTCAAGTTGAAAAAATTCTGTTTCACAGACTTCATGGCCAACAGGGAGAAAAAGGATCACTCATTCTGAATGTTTGGGTAATGCAAAGCAAGGATTTCTTCCTGAATCAAACCAGTGATGTTGAGTCCAATGCCATCTTCTAGGAACTTATCCAAAGACTTCAAGTAACAGAGGATCTTCTGCATCTCAAAGAAATTATTTATGTGTTCTTATGAAATTTTATTACCTACCCACATCAACCTAGCCTTAACATTCTAATAAAATGTTACTCCCTTTCTGACAAGATTTAAAGACTTGGTACAGCAGGCAAAGCGCCTTCTTTGTGCATGTAGTGGTAAGCAGAGTTTTTGTTTATTCCTTGGATAACTGTAATAGGTTTAGCTCTGTTAGTCCTTTGCTATATCGTTCTTGAAGCTCATTTGCAAACCCTTTTTTGCTGTGCAACCTCTAATTTAAAATGTAGAGAGTAACACTGTATTAATCCCAGTGACTTTCACATATGCCTCAGATAATATTCTTTCTATCTCTGCCTAATATTCCTGTTCTTAAACCGCTCAGGACTGTCTGTCCTCTCTTAATGTCCAAGTTACACTGAGAATTCACATGCAATTGCCAGTCCACCATGTCTAAAGTTACTGTAATCCATTTTAAACAAGAACAAAGAATGCAGATTACACATCTGTATGTGTTGCGTATACTTTTCAACATCATCCACCCTACCAAACACTGCCTTCCCTTTTTTTTGCAGTTTATTAATTTAATGTGGTAATGCCTGAAAGTCTTGCACCTTGTGTCCAGATAAAAACCCAGACTTTAGTGTAAAGAATATAATAGGATGTATCATTCCCCTCTATGCAACACTAGTAGCAATTGCGCCTTTTTGTGCTGAAAGAAATCTTGGGCCCGGAAAAGCCTAATGAGGTGTGAAGTATGGTCAGAAAAGACATTGTTAAGGACAGCTCTGCTGTAGCAGCAGGTACATCAGAGAACTTCAGAAACTGAAGAATGGGTGGTTTTGTTTGCTGTGTTCAGGGAAAATCAGTCATGAAGTGGGGCTGTAAAACAACAGGGGAAAAATGACATCAGGTCAGTGTGCACACACTTGGGGTTGTGTAAGCAATGAACAGGGGACACCTATGCAAATGCTCCCGTCTGCCAGAAGACCTTAAAAATGGGATATTGATACAGTCACCCTTTTCCATTTTACACCTTCAAGACTGATAGAATCAAAAAGAGGCCAAGAGGAAGCATGGATGTGTAGCCTAGTAGGTAGTTCAGTCACCAGAGATATCGGGAGAATGGGAACTGACTGGGAATGAGAACTGTTCCCTAGTTCTGTTACTGTGCTTTATCCAGTTACAACAGAACTAAAATGTATAAGCACTCAGATGACTGTGATAAATACAGGGTTTGGCCCATATGGACTCAAAGCATGCACACAAGGTTCTGCACCACATGAGATCCTTTATCTGTGGAGGAAGTGTCAGCTTCATTCTGAATTGTGTGCCCTTTTACAGGGTGGCAGAGTAATTTAAGTTGCAACTCTTCCCTGGAATTAGTGTCTTACTGTAACTAACATGCACTTAGTGTATGCATACATAAGAACAAACCCTCATTATTATTTCTTTGATTTGTCAGGATAGCAGCTTTCCTGTCATTGCACAAATATTTGGGAAAGAAAATACAAGTTTTGATGATTTCTTTTTCCACCTCGAGTTGTTTTCTCCTGTTCTATGCTGGCCTGTAGAAATCTACCTCTGAAAGACTGGTCCCCTGTGGTATTCTTGTTCTGCCATTGCTTACACCTCTCTGTGAATTAAAAACCACCTTTACTTACCTACTGAGAGTGTTCAGCTGCTTCCATTTCCTGCATCACATATTAGTTCTACATCTAGTTCAGAATGGTCATCAGACAGTAATGAATTATTTTGTGTTCATAATTACACCTGATACATCATGGCAAATATGCATACAGTGTTTTGCTTACTGTTTGGGGGCAGAAATTGGCAAAAAACCCCAATGGAACACAGGTACAAATATAGAGAGAAATTCAAGTCATAAAGAAACCTTTCAGAATTCAGGGCAGTGACTTTATAGCTTCCAGTTCCAGTGAGGGGAGTAGTGAAATGGCCCACAGAAGTGGACCTGCCTGTTAGGATGCAGGGGTAATAGAGCATGTACACTGCATACGGACATGCATCAATCAGCAAGACACTGGCACAGTCGCTTTGAATACCTCACAGCTTGCAGGCACTTTTGAGGTCTCTGTGTAAAATGCCAACTTGTGAAGGTAAAATGGAAGCTTACAGAAGTCACCTTTACAGTTTGGACCATGGGAAATGAGAAAAGGCTCAGGTCCTGAGAGAACTTTGCCTGGGGCTGTGTGCTGCTGTGTTTGCAAAATTTACACAGGATGTTTATTACTTCAAAATGGACATGCCCACATACACACTGAAATATTACTTGTTGCCTGCCGTGTTTGCAAGTCTAAAATAGCCCAGACCAATTTATGTCGACATCTAAATTTACTGAACTCAAACATCAGTTTTTCCTTTGTAGCTATGGACACCCATCACTGACGCAAAAGCCACCTGCACCGTGACTCACCTGCACAACAGTTAGTCCAGTCATACCACTGGACATGGCTCCAAATGCCAAAAAAGACTCCTACATGGGCAACTTCACTACCCATGGTATTAGTAGCGTATCTGACAGATGCTATAACAGCTTTTTCTGTGGAATTTTTACCTTAAAAAGACAGTGAATGTAGAAAGAATTTACTAAGACAAAAGTCAAATGAGAAAGAAAAGAGTTTAGAGAAGTATGTTTCCAAAATCTCTAGTTTGGTCACAACTACAGCTTTTGAAGTGTGCAGATTATTTCCATTCTTTCTACCAAACATTTATGCTCTGACTCTTTGCTGCTGCATCTCCCGAGTTTGTGCTGTGTGTTCTGACCTTCTGCACAAAAAAAAATAGTTCCGATAAATCTAAGTAAGTCATGTCTGCCATGGGGCATCTGTGATGTCTGACAGAGGCCAGAGAACAAGAGATAGGAGAGTGGATTTGCCAACTATTCCTGCCCAGCTATAGCTCCTGGTGGCAGGATTTAGTGAGAAATGGGAACTGAAGCCGTCAGGGAAAATGACTGTGAGAGCGAAGTGCACCTCTGTTTCTCTACCAGGCATTATGTTAAAAGCAGTGAGAAGAGACCTGAATTTTTGTATTTTCTGTGTTAACAGTGCTTTCAGCAGAAGAAAACCAGCCTTCATGAGTAAAGGAATGCATTTGTAATTTATATTGCCAGGTCCACTGAAAGACCTCATCAGTAGGAGAGAAATTTAATTCCACTGGCAAATGCAGCGGTAACAATGCTCCAGAGTCACAGTAATAAAAATGCTGATCTTACATTAGCAAAATAATTGATACATAGTTAGGCCCTATTCTTGCAAAAACTTTTGTCCAAATGACCTCAGCGGGGCGGCTTCCACACACCTGCTCTTATGTGCAGCACTCTGTAGAACAGGACCCTTACTGGATTTTGTGACTTTTCAAAATGAGCAGGTGAAAACGTCCTAGTTACAATAAATCACCTTATATATTCTTTGCTTTATGTAAGTAAATTCTTTGCATCCAAGTTTCTGGCAAGTGGGTGTTTTTCAGCCGTACTAACAAAACCAGTGCTTTAAATATTCAACTATTTCTAGGATCACTCCTCCATCTCTTAAACAATGCACTTGGGTTGTAATTACCTAAAAAACTTGAAAGGATGGTTTGAAATTAAACAGTCCTCAGATCCACCAAAAATTGGCCCTTCTCCCCAGTCAGACTTTTTCCCTTAGTCCCACTCTCATTCAGATCCCAGATGGACTCTTATTCCTCCCACACTTGTGTTCCTCACTTCTACCAGTGAGTCAGTCGAGCCCACCCCAGCAGGCAGCTGCACTGTCACCCAAAATCAGCTGTGCAGAGTCCTGCCACCAGCTTTTCTGCTTGACTCACAGCTCTGTTTGGGCTCCGTCTCTAAAGGCCAAAACCAGTGAGGATGAGGCACTGCAAAGTCAACAAGAGCTGTTCCAGCACGTCTGGTGCTCAATTCATGGCATATCTCTGGGGAGCACATCTGACAGAGAAAAATCAGACTTCCCTGAGGATGTCCTAAAACTGTCCAGCTCATCTTGTTGGCTAATTCCAATTCTGAGGAAGACAAGTAGAGAAATTTTTTGTTACAATTTTAAAAGCAATGTGGAGGTTTTCTCACCTCCAACACGTGAAGCACTCCTCAAACAAAATTGTTCACACAACAGCATCAATGTGCACCTGTCCAATTAGTAAGTGTATCACTGAACCCAGAGGTGGTATTTTTGAAGTGTTGATGATTAAGGACAAGGCTTTGCAGGCAAAGATAGGTGACAAACAAATCAGCTTTCTCAGCATTCACCCAGAGTACCCCGTAACTCTTTATAAATGAGGCAAAAAGGTTTGCTGTGGGGCACTGGACAACCTGTCTAACTCCTGGTTCATTGTCTTTATGTCAGAAATTATACACTCACAGTAAAGAGCGATGTGATCTCACTAAGAAAGATAGTCTCCAACTGAAAAATGCTGTTCACGGATTTAATCTATATAACCTCCCTTACAATAAAAGAAAAAACTTAATAATAACAATCATAATCACCACACTTGTGCTTCCTGCAAAATCATTTCCTTTATTCCCAGCAGGCTGCATAAGCAGCAAAGCTGCATGCTGATGAAAAATGAGAAACACAATATCGCATCACTTGTTTGAGTGCTGTTCTCTGGCTTGGGGCAACGTGATGCTGGAATGAGTGTCATTCCAGTCAGTGCAGGACTTTTAGGAAAGCCAAACGCTGCATGCACAGCAGCCTGAGATGTGTTAGACTGCAAAAGCCATGAATGGCTGTGGATGTTACCATTATTTCCCAGCTGCTCAGGTCAGAAGATGTGCTCAGCTCTGCACCGGCCACAAGATGGACAGTCCTGGCAGCGAGCGGGTTTGCGAACTCTCGCCTGCCCGAGTGGTTTGGCTACGCCAAGGGGAGCGCAGCCCGCAGGGCTGGGCAGCGCTGGCAGCGCTGGGCAGGGCTGGCAGCGCTGGGCAGCGGCAGCGCGGAGCTCAGGGCAGCACCCCCGGGGCGGGCAGTGCCCACCCGAGCAGAGGCAGGGCCGGCCGGGCGGGGCGTGTGCGCAGCATGTGCGAGGTGTGACACCGCTTTGTGTCGCGACTCGCCCGCCCCAGCCCCGCACTGAGCATGTGCCGGAGCCCCTGCCCGCCCCCCGCCCGCGGGCCCCGCGCCGCGCACGGAGCGCCCAGCCCCGCGCAGAGCCCGCGCCGCTGCATGGGCTGAGCGGAGCCCCCGGCCATGGAGCTCCGCAGGTCCATCTCAGCCAGCGCCGAGGCCGAGAGACCTATGCGGCGCTACGGGGCAGTGGAGGAGACGGAGTGGAAGGCGGAGGCGCTGGGGAGAAGTGAGTGGGGGCCGCGGGTGCGGGTCCGCCGGCCGGGGAGCCCCGGCTGCGGCGGGGCCGGGCGGTCCCGGGTCCTGTTGGCAGGGCGAGGCCACCTCGGACTTCTCGGGGAGGAGGGTTTGTGTGACCGTTTTGCCCTCTGAGGCTGGTGCTTTGCGAGGGCGCTGTGTCGGGGACGCACAGCTCGTCTGTGCCAGGGACAGGGCAGCTGAGCCGGTGCGGCTCGGGGCGCTCCAGCCTCTCCGGGTGCTCCAGCCTTTGCCTGCGGCACGGGCGGCTCGTTCCGCACACCGAAGCGATGAGCGGGTGGCCGAGGAAGGATCCCTGGGACGTTTGCTCTCCCCCGTTGTTTAGTAGATGGGATTTAGTATAGGGATTTTCATAAACATTGGTAGTCTTTAACATGTTTCACATTTGGAAAGCACAGATGACGACCACTTTATTCCCTCGTTATCTCAGGCAGCCGGTACAGCAATACGGCACTTAATTCACACCTTCAGTGGTTTAACTGAATTGATGAGCTCAACAAATGTTCTGTGCTGGGAGAGCTTTCTTGAAATCATAATTTTCTGGAAAGCGGCAATTGACATAAGCTGTCCAAAGTGCCAATGGAAAGAGTAGTTAAAAAGACACATCACTGCCAATTCACATTATCCGTGGGACCTTGTTGTCTCTGAGATACCAGCTATTATTCTTCTATTGGCAGAACTATCTTCTTTACAACCTAATAAGCCTGCAAACCCCTTATAATTTTCCAGGTAACCACTGAGGCAAGAGATCTTGAAAAGCTAGTCACAAAAACTGTACTAGACAGTATCGAGAAAAATATTTTCTAAGTTTCATCAAGTATTTGATTTGGCCAGAGGAAAAAACAAAGCTTTGTGTGCTATCTGTTGTGATGCTTTCAACTTGGCTGGTACTGGAGTTGCTGATATCCTTGATTCCCCACCCGTCTTTTGATTGTGAAGTTTCACGTGGATGCTTTTAAACATGGCATGGCTTTGCAGCACCTTGGTAGCAGATTTTAGCCAGTGCATCTGCTATGTTTACTTTTCAGAGACTGCTGTGTTCTGGAATGATACTTCACCTCTAGCTTCAGTTTTTAATGGCTATATTATTGTCTACCATATGCTGATGACAGGGTGTAACTCTCCCAGTGACGCTTCAGTTGCAGTGTTGGTTTTGTTGCAGTGTCTGGCATAGATTCAGGACTGAGAAACTCCACACTTTCTAAAATGGAACTGAAGACTTAAATCACTGTTAACTGAGCTGGTTGAGTCAGACACATGCAACAGTTTTGCAGGTTCTCTGGCACGATACGGACGTGCTTTTCTCGTTCTCATAACTGTGTCTGGTTTTGTTCCAGCACTCAGGAGCTGAGTGCACTGCAGCACTTGTAATAATAATAACAATAATAACTGGTATCCCGAGGTGCCAGGAAAGATTAGGTCTTGCAAGCTTTGGACAAAAGATGGTCTGTTCGGCAGAAGGCAATGTGCAGGCTGAGAGGGAGGTCTGATCTGCTCAAAAATATGTATTCAGCATTGAGCTGCCACCCAAATCACAGCTTGACACCCAGTACCAGAGTGGGCTGTTGGCAGGACTAGGACCCAATGTATGAGGTGTGCACCCTGGTTCTGCTCTGAGCTGCCCTTCTACACACTAGTTTCTGTTTAATGAGCATATTTCTCTGTGTATAACAATTTAGATAGGAGTAGGAAATAATCTAGAGGCTGTGATCTGTTCTTTGAAAAGTAGAAAAGTATTATTTATTTGAATAATTGATTTCTTTTGTTTGCTTATTGGCTCCAGCTTTCTTTAAATACTGTGCAAAATGTTATTTATAGTAGCTGGTTTAGATGATTCCTGCCTATCTTTCCTATTTAAATACTAACGCTGACTTCTGGTCACACTTTTGTGATGATTAAAAATAAATAGATCTTACTATTTACTGTAATGCTTCCTTACAGTCCTCCTAAATTGCATGGCGTGATGACAGTAGTCGCCAGACTGTCTGTGAAGGAGCTGAAAAACAGTCATCCCCTTTTTTACCGATGTTTACAATTAGCCTTTGGTATTTGCATATTGTTTTAAATATGAAGTGCTTGGTAAGAGTATTAACAAAAGCAGAAGTATATTACTGCATATGAATTTGCCCTTTTTTACTCTGAGGATTTGTTGTATTAAATCAGGATCTTTTTGGAGGCAGAACTTGTGTATCTGTACAACACTGCACAACAGAGTGCTGTTCCCTGGTCAGTACCTGGTGATGTGAGTGCAGTCTTATCACAAGAGAATGTACATCCTGATTATGTCCATTACAGAGAGAATGTCATGGAAGTCAGGTAATTTCTCTTCAATTTGTCAAATGGAAAGGGGGCCCTGTGCTAACGCCTCTATCCGTGGTACTGAAAGCATTGCTGGATATTGGTTGTAAACAAAGATGAGTTGCTTCACAGCAATGAAATGTACATCATGCATATTTCTACCCTACAATGGCCTCTTTCAGCCAGGTTATCAGTGGAGTTAAGCTGGTTCACAGTAGCTGAGGATCTGATGCCCTGTGACCTGATGGTGTCAGGATCTCCAGTGGCTGTGCAAGCAAAATATGAAGCAGATTGTTTAAAGGTGTCTCTTTAACAAATCCCTGAAGCCTTTCTCTTTGCATACAGGAGGGAGTTTCCAAGGACTAGAGAACACTAAGAATGGTGGTTTACTATGTACAGGGCAACTCATCTGTTTTCTAGTGCATGCATATAAAAGACAAGCTTATAAATTGTCAGGCTTGTATAATGATAATGTGGTTACAGCCTTCACAGTAAACAATTTTTACAACTTAGTCTTGGGGAGCCTGCTGTGAAGCAGAACACTTGAGCACTTTGGTCTGTCCTTATTACTGAGTGCACAGCTTCATTTAGAAACATCTGTCTTGCCATTGGCAACTCATAATGGCCTGATTAAATAACTACAGGCACACCATGCGAAGAGCCACAGAGAGACAAAGCAGTTTTTCACTGTCCTTTTGGACATGGAACTTTTCAGATTTCTGCTGAGCTTTCCTGTCCTCTTGCAGTTTGTGTGAGGGCTGAAGCTAAATGAAAAATTCATCATGAACCCTCCAGCTTGAGTCAGTGTAAGGAAGCAGAAATGCCAGAAAACTGCAAAGGTTATGCTTTGATGCAATTTAGTGCACCATGAAACTTGTTTGTTGTTTTCATTTGAAAGGTAACTCAGCATTGGAGGTAAGCTGTCACACTCCTGTATTGCAGAGACCCACCTTTTTGACTGTTCTGGAATATGAAGCGGAGAATAGGGGAAAGGGGCCCTGTTACAGCTTAGTACTAAAGAAGCTGGAGATTCCCACCATGAGACTCAGTAGTAGCACAAAGCCTTCACAGGTAGCTTTACTTACTCTCCCTTCTTGCTATGAGTGTTGTATCACAGCTTCTGTCCAGGGAAGGAGAATGAGAACACTCCCGAACAGCACCAGTGGGGTGAATCTAGTTCTGAGATCACTCTGATTTATTAGAAAGATAGAACAGGTCCCAGGTTCACTGAGATCCTGGGCTGACACATGTGAAAACTTATTTCACCATATTCAGTTAGTTTATCTTCAAAATCTTTCTAAGCCTGCTAGCCAGAAAGGCTCTTGTTTGTATTTACATGCTCTGCTGCTGAGCACTGAAAACACGGGCTATTTAATGTTTTGTTTCTATCATCTGATAGTTAAATATTCAGATATATACCTTTGGGCCTTCTTTCATAATGCCCCACATATTGCACAGACATCCACAAATCCATGCTGGTGCTTTGCATAAAAACTTCCTGTTACTTCAACACCTCCCCAGTCAGTCAGTGATGCAATATGACCCTGCCTATCATACTCTCATAACACTGTTCCCCAATCTCACCATGTTTCCACTCTGGTTTTAAAAAGAAATTAAAAAAAAAAAAAAGAAAAATAAAGTTTCAGAGGCACAAAAAGAATTCATGTGACACAACCGTCACACTGTTCCTTCACAGTCATGCCCTTGTATTACTGTAAATGGGAATAATTGTTAATTATATCTATTACAGGCAATAAAAGACACAAAACAAATTAGGCTTATTCAGGCCATCTATTAAATAGGTGGGAAAGAGGCTAACCGAAGGATATACACAGTTATGCTTCTTTTTATAGAAACAGCAGCACTGCTGGCTTTGTGAAGGTCTGAACAGGGGCTTCAATCAGAGAATGTAATTAATATTCTTTCCATGTCTCCACTTAAAAAACCCAAACCCACAATTGTGTAAAATTTTTGAAAAGAGAGTGACCAAAAAATTTACGGTGACAATAAAACCTTTGCAGTGAAACTTAGACCTTTTTAGAAAATATTGGGCAAAACATTGTCATCAACAAAGACAACTGATTCAAAGGATGCTGCCATTCTAGATTTTTACCCTTTTCATTATTTTTAATGTTAACATATTTATATTGTACTTCAAGAGGAAAAGCAGCCATGTCTGGTCTGTGGAACCAAGACAGAACTCCCACACAGAAAATCAGAAGGGGTTTTCTAGAAAGGATTGAGGCTGTTTTCTATAGAACAGTTGTAAAACTCACCTGCTTTGATGGCAGTCAGATGGCTCTAAAGTTCTCCTACACAGCTTAGTGTTTTTGTAAGTAATTTGTGATTTTGGCTAGCAGTCTGTACCTAAAATGTACAGTTTAATAATCTCCACCAGGTCATTGCTGCATCCCTGTAGCTCATGAGGGAAGGCTGTAACTTGGTGTTTGATTTACTTCACAAAGAGCCCAGAGAATGATTGACAGAGTGAGACTAATCCAGTTTATACTATTATACACATTGTCTCATTTTTCTAATTCCCCCTCCCACAGCTGGTTGCTCCGGCAACTACTGAGACAGAGGAAGAAGGAAAAGAGAGAACTGGAAATATTTTAGTATCTCAGAGTGTATTCGTACTAAAATATTCGTCAATGGGGAGGAAACTGTGACTCTTAAAGCAGCTTCTTCCAAATGATACTTTATGTGGGTGTCTCAAGGCCACAGAACAGAAATATATCAGTTTTTGGGCCACCCTTGCTCCTATAGTCTCCCTCCTTTTGTTTCTATCATTTGATAGTTAAATATTCAAACATATACCTTTGGGCCTTCTTTCATAATGCCTCACATATTGCACATATTTCATGAGTTTTGTCCTTCCTTCACTTTTTTGTCTAGCTATGTGTGTCCAGGGGTTCTCAACAAAAATGTGCAGCTTATCTACTCCCTAAGTTGTCGCAACGTTCTGGACATAAATGTCTCTTTATAATACTTTGTATCCTGTGAAGTCCAACCCCTCCTACAAAACACAGACAAACGAGGAAAACAGCAAGCAAATCCATCCCAATCTAATCAAAGCCAAAGGGGTTGAGAGGAGCAAGAAAAGGCTGAGGGAGCTGGGACTGTTCAACCTTAAGAGGAGATGGCTGAGAGGGGACACCATCCATGTCTGTCAGTGTGAGCAGGGAGGGCTCAGAGCATAGACCAGGCTCTGCTCTCTGGGGCCCAGCAATGGGAGCAGAGGAACGGGCAGGAGCTGATGCCCAGGAAATTCTACCTGAACACGAGGAAGAACTGCCCTGTGAGTGACCGAGCCCTGGGACAGATTGTCCAGAGAGGCTGTGGAGTCTCCCTCGCTGGAGATACTCCAGAGCCATGTGGACACAATCCTGTGCCACGTGCTCTGTAAAGACCCTGCTGGAGCAGGGAAGTGGCACCAGATGAGCCACTGTGATCCCTTCCAACCTGACCCGTTCTGTGAGTCTGTGTAATTCTGGATAGGGGCTATTCTGCAAAAACATGTTGGTTATTACAGATCAAGATCTTACTGCTGCACATCTACTCACATATCTCAGCGAAGACGTTTCTCTCGCCTGAGACACTCGTAAATCTGAGGGTTAATAACTTAAAAAACTCTGTGCCCAACTGTGTTTGCCAAGCAGGAAATGAACACCTAACATTCAATGCAATGTTTATAGTCAAACCAGTGTCAACAATAATTGCTGAAAAAGTTATAGATGAACCTAAAATGTTATATTTGGGACTGTTGCCCATAAATTTTCTCATTTCCTTTAAACATATTTTACAGAAAAAAATTAGATTTGGAAACTAGGACACTTTGAACTACAAAAATCATCCTTGCTGTTGGTAGCCTGTGGGATTATGGACTCAGTCTGTGTAATTTTTTTTTACTATGTTTGATAACTGATGTCTTAGTTGCATGGCATGTTTTTATCAGAGAAACCACTTGTGAGAGTGTGTGTATGTCTGCCTCAAGGGTGCGTTATAAAACAGGAACAAAAACTTACATTTAGGATTGGGCATGCACTGCAAAGTACTGTGTATTATGTGTGAAGTTTCTGGAGTTTTCTTGTAGTTACTGAGCACAAGAAAGTTTGAAACTCAACACTCTTTAATCCTTATTCCCAGAGGGCTCTTCTTCTGTAGCTAAGTTTTCGTAAAAATCTTACTTAGTAAAATAGACCCAGAGACAATAAATAATGCTAATTTATTTCTGTGAAACATGTTCTGCTGTCTGCCTACTTAAAAGGCACAGTATAAATGGATTCAAAACACAGAGATGAAAAATGTGTGCTTGGAGGGCAAACTATGAGAAATCAGGAGGAGCACCCTTGGATAAATTATGTTAGTTGCCCTTCAGGATCAGCAGTGAAACATGAATTATCAACATTTTGTCAGCTCATAAAGGGCAAAATATCTGAGAAAATAATTTTAAGAGAGTTTGTCACTGAATGAGGATGAATGATTTCCAGTGACACAAGCTGCTCATTGCAAAAGCCTAATGATTGCAAACACTACCAAAATGCAAGAGGTAATTTGTTATTGTAAGAATATCAGCAGTGTTTAAGGATCTTTTATCGCCCTGAATCCTTCTGCCACCCAAACCTTCATTGATTAGGGTTTTTTGTAGTTTTTTTCACACACATTTGGGTTTTTTCATATATGGGTAAAATTAGAACAAAAGATCTCACTATAAAGTGATTTAATGGTTTTGTTCATCTTTTGTAGAAAACAACTCAAACCAGGAAAGGAATCAACAGTCAATTCACTTATGTCCTTTCAGTCCAGGAGGCCAAAGTAAGTTTTAGAATAATGGTGTTGAAGCCAAAAGAGCAAGTGACCTGACCTCCCTGGGAAAGGATGGAGAAGCCTGATTGACACTTTCTTGGTTGCAAATATGAAGCACAGTCCTGACTTCATTAACATCAGTGGAAATTTCCTCACTGATTTCAGTAAAAGCAAAACTAGACCAGACTCTGTGCCTTCATCTCCTGGAGCCCTGTTCACCTTGATTCTCTTTAGAAAACAGGGGAGGGGATCTGGGGGCTGTGTCACATCTATGAGGACTCCCCTGAGAATCTTTGTCAGGCTGCCCCATGGGTTTGGTCTCTCTGGCCTCAGTTGTCACTGGGCCTGTCCTGTGGCAAGCAGGGATGAGCATTTGCTCCCTGGAGAGCCATTTGCACTGGCAGAGTAATGGCGCTACAGTCTCCCTGTCTGTGAGCAGTGAATCATCAGGTAACACATTGGAGCCCCTACGGTGAGCGGCTGCTCCTCAAATTATCCTGCTTCACGCAAGAGAAAGTCACAGAAATTCAGTTATGCATTTGTGTCCCCACCTTCCTTATCCAATCTGTAGCTTTTCGCCTTTCATCCTCTACCATGGATTCCTATACAGCTTCCTCTGGGCACCATGCCTGGGAGGGGATTGAAGTTACTGCAGTTTGGCAGATCCTGAGGCACACATCTTCCTTCAGGCTGATAGTTGTGCGTGGCATAGACAGTGTGTGAGATGTGATAGTGAAGGGCAAGCCATGGTGTTTTGAAAGCCAGTAAAATCAAGATCCATTTGTCTCTGCCTTGGCAAGGGGTGAAACATCCTGCGATTAGGAAATTTCTTTCTTTCTCATATGCAGAGAAGGTGACAGCCAGCTATCGATTTGTCTCAGATATAGGTAGGATTCTGCTTGAATTGCTTTCATTTCTTCACCTCTGAGACCTCAGGCAGCTCAAACTCACAGCTGCCCAATGCCAGTTGTGAGGAAGAAAATATTAGTGTATTTAAAGAAAGTGAATCAAAAGTCAGTATGCAAAAGCAATTTACTTGGTGAAAACAGAGCTTGCTAGAGAATGACTCCACATCCACAGATGAAAGGCAAGTACAAACCACATTTTTTTACCAGCTGTCATCATTTGTGTGAGTTGAAGAGCTGGAGCCCTGTGCTGTTTCACCTCAGAATTCACTGAGAAAGAACCAGCTGGTTTTGGCTCTCCTGGCTCTGGCTATTTGATCTTTAAGAAAGGACACAGCTTTTGCCTGTGGCTCCCTGCAGATATTGTGTGCCTCGTACACCGAAGAACAAGATCCCAGTATGATTCTCTGCTGCCTGACCTCCCACTCTGCTGTCAGACTGTACTCATTGTATGCCCATGGCCTTAAGAATAGCAATGTTCATCCCCCTGGGAAATTACTTGTCCTATGAAATGAGAAACACCTTTTTTTCTTGGCTTCTGAGAAGCATTTTCTCAATGTTTATTTACTTGCTGGAGTGGGAATCTATTATGTAAACCAGTTTCTTTACTGTCTGAAGCAGTTCTCTATACCAATATCAGTTTTGGTCTTTACTGGATTGGACTCATATGTCTATAATAATTACCAAGTGGTTTTAAGGTTACCTAAAATTACCTGCCAGCTGCTGGTAAGATGTTTAGATCACTGTTAGAAAACTGTGTTATTAGAGAATTGTATCACAGAGGGGGGAGAGACAGAGAAACAAGCTTTCTGGCACGCAGTCAGAATTTCATAGGAGAATATCCTGAAAATGTGAAATCTTGAAATGTCAATGGCCATTTTACTATTATTTCATTTGCAAATATGCTGCTCTATATCAACTGATGCTCATATATTCATTCCTAAAGAGGTTTTGCAAGACTCTTTGAGAGTGAATATTTTGTTGACTTTGTGTTTTGGAATTTAAAAAAAAAATAATGAAGATAGAAAAAATCTTTAAAAAATACCAACTAAATAAGTTTGAAACCCCTGAACATTAGCTGTAGCTGGCACTGTTACAGTAGCATTTGAAACATAAGTACTGAAGCTTTTTGTTAGTATTACAGGATCAGAATCTGACTCTGGTGAGGAATAAAATGGAAATCCACAGGCTGTTTCCTTTGACCACTGAGCAAAATGACGGAAGGAAATGAACAAATAATGTGTGTTTCTTAGTACTGCTTTTTAAATCTCCATGACATAAAATGAACTGATGTAGCATGAATTGCTTTCCTTGGAGTGTGGCTTAAACTCAGTCTTGCTGCAGATGGGAAGGTGCAATGATTCCAGTGGGAGCTCCACACTAGGGAAGGTACCTACCACAGCAAGGAACTGTTTCAGTTTCTGTTTACAGCCTCCTGGTAGGGCTCAGCCTCATGCAGGGCTGTGGCAGTGCTGGGCACAGAAACCCCTTCCAGAGTCTTCCTGACTCCTTGGCAGTTTCCCTGAGCCAGACTAAAATAGCTCCTTATGGATAAAGGTCTAACCCAGTGTCATTGAATAAAACTGACAATGAGGGCTTCTGGGTCAACCTTCAAAGGCAATTTTCCCTCATTTTTTGTGTCCTGCTTTGGATCCATTTTTCCATAGAAACAGCTGTCAGATCACATCTACTGTGCAAACTTCCCCACCAGGCTACACACATGTTCTCCTCGTTCTCTGAAGGACAAACTGCTGTTTAAAGTGCATAAGGTTGTATTTTCAATTCATAACATCGTGGGAAAAGGTGAAAGGACTGTGGAAATCCAATAGCAGCTGCACTGTAAGCATCATGGTTTATTTAAATGTCAAGCAAGTTTTCATCTCACACAGGTTTATTTGGAAAAATAAAATATTATTTTAAGCACTTGGTCCGTTCCTCTGTCCTGCACACCTGAGCAGATACCAAGAGCTGGTTACTTTAGGACTTTCAACTCCTGACTCTTTTGCATTGTCTTTAAGTAATCAGAGAGCTACTAGGAAAGCTAATGCCTGTTCTCACAAATCAGACCTCTAGAAAGAGGTAACTAATGCAGTTTGATTTCTGGATGTTATTTTCTCTGCCTCTGAGTCACTGGGGGGTCACTGGAGTGAGGACAAATGACAGTGCTTGTGGTGTGAGAAGCACTGAGGTACCTGGAGGCAGCCAGTGACCAGTGTGTTCCTTTTAATTTCTGTCTTCATAAAGTGAAAAAAGTATTCAAGAGGGATGTAACAGTGGTGCTAGGACAATAATTTGGGGAGGAGGGGAATACTAAGGCCTATTTCAAGGTTTACATGTTATGAAACTGTTTCCCTGGGCGGGATGGGTGCCAGCTCTTGTACTGGCTCAAGCAACATTTTCCACTACGTTCAATCTTGTCTTTGATATGCAGGCATGATGTGCTAGAATGAACGACTGAGCTTAATTCATCCCTCCCCTTGATTCCTCCTGTCTTTACTGCAGCTTTCTGCCTCATCTCCTATGTTCATTCGAAGAAAAAAAAATTACAGCTATGACTCAAACCACAGCTCTCCTGCTCCTGGGTTTGTGTGTGCAGAGCTGCAGGGATCTGAGGGCTGGACAGACCACACCTAATGCATGAAAAGCACTCTCAGCTTGTCCAAGTCATGTCTGTTCAGCAGAGATATCCTGCAAGAGAGCTGAAATTTCAGGATAATTCCCTATCAGAAACAAAGACCGTGTACAAGAGCTCTTGAACATCAATCTTAGCCAGGCAAAGCTTTTTTTCAAGCATCTTCCCAGTTTTTTGTTGCAGCCATTTCATAGTAGCTGATGTGAGTTTTTTCCTCAGGAGTTGTGGAGAAATAATTTATTGAGTTTACCTTTTATGTAGAATAGTCTGGATGTAAAATATCTTTGTAAAAATACTCTTGTAGTGGAGAAAATCATAGCACTTAATTTTATTGTTTTAAAATTATGTGGTTAGCCACAATAGTGGCTAACAGTTACAACCTGACGTAACTATTTTCATGCTGGGAAGGTGTTACACAACTGTGTTGCAAGCAAGAAAAAACTGTCTCCAGTGAGTCTTCCACATATATAGGTATTTACAGCAAAGAAAATATTGTCCTTGTAGCATGTTTGCATTCACTCTGCACGAGGGAGAAGAGATATTTCTCAGAAGTCAATAATCTGTGTGTTTATAAGGAGGCCATCCACTGCGCTTTGCAGGAGTGAAATACACATAGAGCAAGAAACAGGATCCCATCTCATGGAATATCCTTTTAATAATTTTCCCAAGTTTCCTTATTCTGGAATGGTAGAAAGACAAAATACCCAAGCCAGAAACCACTCTCTACTAGAACAAATGATCAGGATTCTCATCAGTTTCTAGGTCCTGTGGAACATCCTCCCCTAATAACAGTTGAGAGTTTTTTGTGGGCTATCCAAGAAGCCTGGATAGCAATGACATTTTTGTGGGCTAACCCAGGGCATTATCAGATGCTGGCTAGGATAAATGGGTGTTTGCTGGTGAGTCAAATAAAGAAACAGGCAGCATGGGAGATGGTTGTTTTGAGATGTGTATCTTTCTAAATGAATCAATATTGCAAATGAGCTGAAAAATGTGCAAACATATGCAAATAAAAGAGCATGAACTGTTCATAGCAGTACTTGAGCATTGTTTTATACCCCAGTCTGCATCAACACAAATTAGGTCAAAGATAATCAATTCAGATAAAGGTCTGTAAAAATGAGATTCATCACTAACAGCTTACTTAATTCAGGAGGTTATTAACTTTGCATAATGAGTTCTGAGGAAATAATTAAATGGAGCTTATATTTTCCTTTTTACAAATAAATGCCCATTAAATTTGTACACAGAGCTTAAAACTACAAATGAAAGGTAAATTAATTATTTAATCCTGTAGAATTTACTGTATGAAGAGTGATCTGAGACAGGTTATAGTGAATGTGTTTTGTCTATTCAGTCTATCTGATAACACTTCCTGAATAGAGTCAATATTATTTTCTTTTCTGGTTGCAAGTTTTCATATAGCAACAAGGGAGATAAACACCTAATAGGTGTTTATAGGAACATCTCATTGTAAAGCCAGAGAATCAAATAGGAAAGATTACTGGAGGGGGAAAGAGGAAGAAAAAAGGAAGCAATTTAGCTTAATTCATTTTAAAAAACCAACAGATTTCATGCTGGTGGCATCCCAATATTTCACTGAATGACAAATTTGTTTCTAGCTCTTTTTAGGCTTATATTTAATTCATAAATAGGGAATTTCAAATTAAGAAACACAGGATTCTGATGCGTTGGATTTGTGGTGGCTAATTCTTGGTGAAGTGAATGTTCAGCATATGTCAAAAATCTCGATCTCACGCTTTGTGACGTGGAGATGCACTGAGATGAAATTCTTGGCTCAGATGGAAAAAAATTTTCTTTTTCTAACACCTGCCTTGTAAGAAAGGTGACTTCTCATATAGGAGACTTTCAACTTTACACCAAGTATTTGTGTCACACATACTGATTTTTGCAAAACGGGGAGAGTTCATATATGAGATATGAGGTCACATATTACCTTGGTATTGAGAATTTCTCTGGGCAGCATTTTAAATGGGACACATTCCAGACTGGGTATGTAATTAAGAAAATCTTCTCTAAGTCTGTGATATGTGGTATATGAAACAGTATCATGAGAAATTAGCTGATTTGTCTCACATGCAGAGATTTATTTATTTGTTTATCTGTGTATAGGGGCAGAGAGAAGAGTGAGGAACCAGAAAAACAGAACGTTAGGAGAAGCATCTAGTTTTAGACTTGCTGGGATAATGGGGGCACCCTTCCATCTGGTTAGGTCAGTAGGAGAATCCCTGATGAAATACACAGTGGTACATCTAGAAAGAGGTGGGAAAATGCCACTCTGTTATTGCAGCTACATCAAGACAGGTTGGTTAGTTCCAAACTGACATGTAGTGTGGTCTGGGGGAAATTGCTTTCACGCCTTACCTAAAGTCACCAGCCAAATGTGTGAAAAATCCTGTTGTCATAGAACATCTTGAAACAAGGAATGTGGTACTGGTACCCAAACTAGAGTCTATTTTAAATTGGAAATAACAGTAGGAAATCTGGAAAATGTTCTTGCACAATTCAAGTATAGTACTTCGTGAAGTCTGTCATAATTCTCTGCAGACCTAATTATGTGGACAGCTTTTCTTTAAATCCCACTCAAACCCACTTAATCCTTCTTTATGCACAACAGAAATGGTTGGATGAGATACCATGGGCAATTTTGCAAATGGACTGCAGTGGTCTTGAAGAGAGTTTGTGGCTCAGTTTAGGCCCTGGGGATGCGGAATACTGGGCTCTGAAGTGATGGCACCAGTCGTGACTATGCCCTTCCACTGTGCTGGAATTGCTTGAAAAATTTCTGTATGTGAGCAAATCCTTTTGCACTCTGTCAGGATTTCTGAGGCACCAGTAAAGACCCACTGTGTTGCTCGATATTTATGTTTAATATGTGATGATAGGAACTATACTGAAATGATCCTGAGCTGGCTACTGAGCAGTCACTTGCAGGACAGCTTGCATCTGAAGGCGTGAGCTGTTGTGACCTTATCACAGTCACCATAAGGAAAAAAAAGTTAAATCTGCTAAATTTAGAATCTGGATATTTGAAAACTGTCTCAACTCAAAGATGCAGCTGATATTAAAACAGGATTTGGTTTCAGCTGAGTGGAGAATTGGATGTGAATCCATGAATAATGTGTCTGGGGTTTTTTAATTCAACAGGACTTGAGTTTAAAAAGGTTTTTATAGAGGTATTAATTCCAACTCCCTTTGCTGTTTTCATGGTTTTGTTTTCCTCATTTTTAAGCATTTGCCCTCTAACCAGCTGCAGAGATGTGTGCAACCTTGTTATCACTGACTGAATGGAAATTGGCTGGGGCATGCAAATTGCCCAAACAGAGTCTTGGAATCAACCTCAAAGTAGCAAGGTTGAACCCTGTAATTGGAGTGTCAAAGCCCCTAAGGGTTTTCAAGATCCAACCTGTAAGTGTCATTGGGGTAATTTATCTTAGTAGACATACTTCTGCATATCCTGAATTTATTTACATCAGGAGCACTTCCTGCATTTTTCTATCACACTAATAAAATCTGTATTTTTGACAATATTATGGCATAATCAAATCAGGCCTGGGGCTTTTATTCATTGTTTATGCAAAGATTTTAATAGGAAGCTGATTTTGTCTCATCTTTTCAAAGAAACTTTAGTTCAATATTAAGTTCTGACTTCTTGATCATTTATTGCTGAGAATGTTGAAATCCTGTTTCCTGACCTGTAAATATGGTTTTGTATAAGCTCTTAAACTACTGCAAGAGAGGGTGCTACTGAGGAAGACTCCTCCCTCTCCCCCTAAAATTGACTGCTTAGGGGACTATCCAGAGTATTGTGAGACACAAATCAAAGACATATGAAAATAGAGAAAGCCAGGAGAACTCTCAGTAGTAGAAAACACCTCCATGAAAATCATACTGATATTGCTACAAACCAGCACCAAATCAAACACAGATTTACAGCTAGAACTGATTGTAGTTAGAGATAATTAGGTAGCAAATTGTCCCGCTGTACTGAATCATTTCCTTGCACACACAAGCACCCTTAGATCCAGAGGGAAGAACATAGAAGCAGATATGGAGCACTCTATTGAAGGGATAGTTTAATTTGACAGGATGGATCCTTACGACTTCTGCATGGAGAAAGAGTCTGCAGTCTGTAGGGGCAGTGTCTGACTGCAGAGGACACTGGACCTCAAAGAGCTAAATCCTACCTTAATGAGTAAAGCCCCAGATAATGGTCAAATTAATCTTCTCTACGTCCTGAGTCTGACCTACTGTGCCTGCAATACACAGTACCTGAACTGTTTACAGCACCTGTCTCCCTCACCACAAGGAGATGAGTACCACAAGGCTGACAGCATCAGAAGTCAGGAGAATGCTGAAATCTGAAAGCTTAAGGGCAAGGTAGAAGAAATGGAATTTATAATCCCAATATAGGATAGCATAGTATGAGGTATATTAAGTCTGAACATCACATTAAGACCTATGCATGACATTAAATTTCTACAAGAACTCCAGCCTGGTGCTGATTCACAGGATCCTTATTGTCAGGGAAAGATGAACAACTATTGCCAGATGAGCTGTTTTTTTTCAGGATATCATTACAACCAAGATGAAGCTTTCTGTGCACAAAGCAGTTTCTCAAGACTAGAGACATCTTTTTCCTGGGGGAAGTGTAAGATTAAAGGGTTGCATAATTACCCACTTAGGAAACTGGAACTGCCATAAACTGACAAAAAACAAAGCAAAGAATAATTACTGCTTATAAATTTTACAGGATAACAAGCAAGCATAAATTGATGCTTTTTTTAAGAGGCAAGATCTTTATAGATCTTATCACAACAGATTTGTGCTAGTATATATATTTAAATAGGGAAAAAGGGCAGAAAGTGGTCCCTAAATTAAAAAGTTGGAACAATCATTTAACTGTAAAACTTCTAGTTAGCAAAGTACTGAAGACCATCCTTAATTAGCAATCACTTTTAGCACTGACTGTCTATTTCTGTGTGGGGATATGTGGTTCAGTGAGAAAAAGCAGGATCACTTTCAGGTTCAGTTTTTAAACCAGCTTTATTCAGTGCATTGCAACTTGTTCTACAGAAGTACAGCATAAAAGATGGAAAGCAACTGAGAATCTTATTTGGGCAGTGGGCAACTGCAGACACTTCTATGAGATGTGACAGGAGTCATTGTGTGCAGTACTTTTGAGTATAATACCACAGGAGCCAAAAGGACTTTCAGAGTTAGAGGAAGGAGTTAACATTCAACACTGTGAATCTGGCATTTGTATTTCAAGAGAAATCTCAGTGAGACCAAGTATACAAAAGCCTGAAATGGGAAAGAATAGATTGCTGCCAACAGGCTTTCTTGCAAAGGTAAATAATAAAAGATAGAAGGTCAAAGCTTGGAGATAAGAACAAGAATATACAGGACAAGCAACTAAAAGAATCTTTTTATAACCAGAGGCTCTTAGATATGGAACAGACAGGGCAGTGAGTCTAGAAGTGCAGTGGGCAATTGCACGCTGTGCTTTTTATATTCTCTGCTCACCTAATTTTAAAATGGGGTCATATGGTAGAGTGTCAGTGAGATACTTTTGAAGTAGAAACTTATGTTTGAAGATGTCTGGGCTGTAAATCTGTGATAATTTAAAAAGTATTCATGACAAAATAAATCCCAATATTATAATTATAATTAGAATAGTTATAATATATATATAATATATATTACACTCAGACCATAGCTGACTGATGGACAGAGTCATCACCAGTCACAGCAGATGATTTAGTAGTCCTTGGGAGGAAATGATATGGCAAACAGAATGATCTGTGGTGGTTTTTGAATGAGAAGAGGTAGATGAATAGAGAAAAAAATTAATCATATATGTCTCTCTACAGACATGAAATTCTGATCTCTTGCCTGAGGAGCTGCAGAATGGACCAGATGTAAGGGACTGCTCAAGTCCAGCAGTTTATCCCAGAACATAAGTGATCTTTGCACAGCACAGCACAGAGCCGAGGTCGCCAGTGCTTTGTGCTTCAGGTTTGCTGGAGGCAGAGACGCACCACAATTCCCCACAAATCAGAAAAGTCCCCCACTTCTTCTTCTCCTTCTCCAAATGACGCTGGAGAAGCAGGGATATTTGATGACCATGACACTCCCAGAGATCCTGGTGTTTAATCAGCGTTCAGTAGGCATCTCTGGATGCTTCCTGCCAAAGTGGATCCCTAGAGCTGCCAGATTTCACAGCTGCCTATTGCAAAGCCAAGCTGTAAGAGGACTCAGCCAGCCCAGAGGTTTACTCTGAAACATGGAGCATGTGAAAAAAACACCTTTGGGATTTCTAGCTGCCCTGCTGTCTGGCAAAAATATTTGCAACTTTGATGCCTGGTAATAGCCAATATCTTCAGGGCTGTAAGATTACCCCCTGTGCACTTGGGAGCTGCATTGCAGTTGAAACTTCTGATTATTTTTGGAATTTAACATTTCCAGAAGTGCAAGGCTGCTCTGGATCCTCATGCACTGAAAGGAAACAAGGTCTTTGCACAGAGGGGTTCTTTTTGACTTTATAGTAAATGTAATGAATCCAATTTTATCCCCCAAATACTCTGAATGCCACTTCTCTGGCATTTTCCAGCAGGCACAGTTGTGTCAGAAAGTTTTGGCTACCATTGCTTGCAGGGACAAAGCACATCTGGCTACCTGTGAAGGAGGTGTGCTCCTTGTATCAGCCCAAAGTGCAGTTCATAGCTCTATGTGCCAGAGATCCCAAAATTTAAATGTGTTGCTCCATTTGTGGAGAAGTATCAATAAGTATTCAAAAATTATAACAGCCACAATAATAAGAAAACAAATTCAGCTTCATGCTAGAAGCAAAATTCAGCTGTGCTATCTCCCTTATTCAGTGCCATTGATGCCAGTGGAAGCAAAGTGATTCTAAGAACTTTTGCACATCTGACTGGAGTAGAACGTTAGCTTTTTGCTCCTCCAGTAATAGCCTCTGCACACTCCTATTGTCTTTAGGGATTACTTTTCCACAGTGTTAAAACTAATCAGGTATTTGTGCTCCTGCTGCCTCAGTGCAGCCTATTAGCTGGTCACTGAGGGCTGATGCAACCAGCAGCACCATCCCAACTTTTACTGAATTCACTGCCATTACCAACCTGTTCTTGGTGCAAGAGATGAAACAGGAAAGCAAATTGACAAGCAGAGGGAAGAAATTGCCTTGAGGGAAAAGAGGAGATTACAGCATTTCTGAAGGAGCTCCTGAAATGAACTCTGGGCTGTATTCTGCAGCAGGATGATGACATCCCCGTGATGTTTCCCAAAACCAGACCACTGCCTGTATCCAAACCATGTGAGCCCAGGCAGTGAAACCAGCAGAAGTGTGGGATGTGCTCAGTGCCACAACAGTCAGCTCACTGCCACCCTGGTACTGCCCCTTTTTTCCCTTTCCCCCAGTCTACCCATTCTGAATTGTGCAAGACTGCAGCTGCTCAGGCAATCCAGGAACAAAATACATTGCAGCTGTTTGTATTGTATTTATATGGAAATTACATCATAAAGCATTGAATAAATACTGTGCCACACACATGCCAAATTTAGTAATTGTTAGGATTCACACTCATAGAATGCTGCAGCAGGCTAGATTAGAATTAAGCAATTAAATGTAGTTTTTCCTACACAGGTTAGTTACTGGCCACTGCATCCTGCACCAGAAGGATTAAATCAAACAGAAAAAAAAAATCAACTCTGAGGCAACAACAAAAGGTATAGTAAAAGGCCTAGCTGCAAAGCTAGCCATTCATGCCTCCAGGTGACATGCTAGTGACAAATGATAGGAATAATCTGATTCTTTTCACATGAACATATTTTTATCTGGAATATTTTGAACTATAACAATATTTCCGCATTATGCAACTATTTCAATTTCCACCAAGCATGCTGGTTTTAAGTGGCACTAGCTGGTTCTCTCTTCATCCACTTCTGACCTATGCCTCCTGCTTACTCCTCTTTTGTCTCATCAACCAATAGTGGTCTTGGAAGTCTTGATTTTGATATGTGAAGTAGCATTAAGAGTTTACTTGCTGCACTCTGCTCTATTAGCACTTAATATACTTCAATGAAAAAGGATTAGCTCAAGAATTTCACTGAATTCTTGAAAAAGCCCCAAAAGTGCTGACCCGGATTTGGAACAAAACTTATCCATTAACATTTTCTTAACAAGGATTATGTTATTACTGGACAATTTAAGGGAGTAGAAGTAGGCCTCAAATTGCTCAATTTAAGTCCAGTCCAGATCAATGACTTAAAATAATTTTCAACTGGAGCACCATAATGGAGTGGGCTGAAGAGCAGGTTTGCTGCTGAGTGGTATCCACATTAAAGAAGTCATGCAGCTTATCTGTACTACCATCCCTTAAAGAGCTCTTAGCAGTCATGGGTTGAACAAACAGAGTCTCATTTAGGATGGTTCACCCATGTCAAAGATGAAAAAGAGAAGTGGTAGAGAGCGGGGCCATTACCCTTAACCTGTGCTGGAGCTCACCCCTTGCTGAATGACTGAGATGACTCTTGAAGGCTGAGTGACTGAGTTTCCAACAGCAACAGTCATAAACAAGAAAAGGATAAACATTGTCCTGAGAAGAGCTCTGATCCAGCAGACCCTATGCTTGCTGTGTATCCACAGGCAACTCCTCCCTGAGCTTTTCCTGCCTTCATGCTGCAGGTCGCCTGCAAGTGCCTGAGGTGTTCATGGAGCTCAGTGTGCGGTTGGCACCAGAGTAGCAATGACATCGTTTTGGGTTCCTACAGCATAGATTTGGGACCCTTTGTGTTACTGATACACCAAACCTTCTCCATGGTGTTTACAATAATAAGAACCCCCCAATGACACTTAAACCACTAACGGCTGCAGAGCACAGGGAGCTCCTCCTATGGGGCCACCATCCGTGACAGCAGCAGGACCTTTGCTGATAGTTAATTACAGCACCCCTTACCAATTGGTCTGAAACTATTGACACCACATGTAATGCGTTCTCCCATTTCTCATTGTGTCAATTCAGGCTTCTTTTAAAGTTTTCTTTGCACTTACTGACTTAATAGGCAATTTTTTTTGTTGTTGCTTTTAAACACAGCTGGCTACTGTTCTATTTCTGGCTGGCACACTGAGGATAAAATATGATCATTAAGTTAATACCCAGTTTAATTATAGCAGTCTCCATTTAAATTGAAGCAAAATTATGCATAAATAACTTCAGGTTTACCTCTTCAGTCGCTCTCACTATATGTAATAGCTTGATAATTTTATTTCCGTATAGTAATTATTTTTGTGCTAATATCTTTGTGCATACAGTAATATCATTTTACTTGTTTCTTTGTCACTGAAAATTATCCCGGACATTGCAGAACAGACAAAACAGTTTCATCCTGTCACTGGCTGTGACTAATCTCAGTGTTGTCTCCACTTCTGCTTTATGAATTTTGTCTCATTACCAGGAAAAAAGCTTAATAACAATATATGCTAAAAAAATAGTTGACTACTGCATACCTGCTTTAAATAAAATGAAATGTTTATTCTTTCTTTTTTGAAAATGTAAGAGACTTCAGTGTGAAGCTGTTCTGAGTCATGTATCAAGGCATTAGAGGTGTCATTCCTCATTGGGACAGAGCAAGAGCTTAACTTAAAGGCCCAATGATGTTAATATATTCTTCCCAAGTGGTTCACATCCCAGGACCTCAAACCATTTCATGAAAAATAATTAGTTATCCTTCAGCACAGCTGCTGCCAGGTAGCCAGTTATCCACAATGTTAGAAGAGAAACTGAGCCCCAAACAGGCTGGTGGTTTGTGAGGATCACAATGCTGAGGGGGTGAGGCAGGAATCCTGACCTGGCCTCTTCAGGGCCAGTGTCCTTACACCTGTGCTCCATTCCATTGTTCCAGCCACATCTCTGAGTTTGCAGAACAAGCTGTGAGCTAATATCTAATTGTTTCTATATTTATTTCCCTCCACTTTCAAACTTCTACTGCCTTGCTTGCATTTTTAATTCTTTTGGAAACACTGCATATTTTGGATCACTTTCAAAAATATTTCCTCTGGTTCAAGCACACATTGAGTGGGATGTGAAGGAGAATCTCTTACTGTTGTGCAAGGGGTCAGAGAAGACTTCTGCCTGACACACTAATTCTTGTGCTGGCTTTAGGCACATCACCAGGGCATAAGGCTTGTTTGTTCCTGAATTGTTGAAATCACAAGGTGGAAGCTGATTCCACGCGAGGGGTGTCACTAGGGCACTTACAGCTAGAGCTGCAGAGTGCAAGTAAATGAGTTACTTTTTTTTCCTTCTGTTTTCTGAGCTCTTGAGAACTAATTTTATAATATGTATGTATGTGTAATTTATTTATGGTTTATATTTCTGTTTACCAGTATTATTGGCTTTAATTCGTGGTAGCATCAGAATAACTTCCCATCTCCTGCTTATATTTTTGGCAAGCAGTGAAAATGAGAGGTGGGCCTGTGGGAACCTCATGACATTTAGACTACACATCAGCTAAATATACCCCAACAAATACAATGGTTTCTAATAGGGAAATCCATCCTGTACAGGCAACATTTGTGTGCTCAGACACACAAGATAGCCTTGCTTTACAAACAAGTTTTGCAATCTGAGTTTTAAAAACAATTACTGAAATGTCTCTCATGACAGACATTTCAAAATCTGTCCCACTTCTTTTCTCAAGATTATCTTGAAAAAAAGTGGTTTTTTTTGTTTCCCCACTTTCTTTGTTAAGAAACGAAGTCAAAGCTTGCAGATAATACTAGCAGGATAACTTTAAAAACATTTTTTTTAATCTATTTTTAAATAAAAGGGAACTATATTTTGTTTATATAGTCTAGAATAGTGTATGTTTATATAGTATAGAACGTTTTTCCTTTGCTTCCATTTTGGGAGAACCATGAACTAAGCTCATACAGGGGCTGTTTGTTGAGATTTTGTAGTTTCATTCCTACTCCAAGTTTCTGTCAGAAATTCTGCTCAGCTGTGCTTAGTCTGTCATGAGGGACTTCAGAATTTGTCTCCTCTTAATTATTGAACAGCTTATTTTCTAATGCTTTTTGTCTGCTCTTTTCTGGATAATTATTCTGAGTACATTTTGACCTTTCTGTTTTCCCTTTTTCAAATCAATACAGCTAAAACAGGCCTTCTTTCAGGAATATATCTCCATTTGGGTACCAAAATATGCAGCCATCCTGTTTTTCAGTCTCTAAATTCTTGTTTAACATGAAGGCCAAGTATGATGAACCTTTGGAATGGAGTTTTCTAGAGGCCAAGTGGCTCTTTTTCCAAACCCATCTTATATAAATTACCTTCAGGGAGCACAGTTCACAGCCCTGTTTCTCTCTGGCTTACAGAGGTAATTCATCGATTATGGAGAAATAATCACAGAAGCACCATGGCCTTACCAGTTGCCAGGTTATTACTGCAAAGTACTTTTTGTCTCCTCCACCAATTGTGATGTCCTTGTGAGAGGCACTCAGCCCCTTGCAGGATGAGGCCCTACATAATTTCTGATCACATCCTTGGCTCCTCTTGGTGGGGCTGGGCTTTAGCTCTGAGTCAAGCTAAGAGAGTGGAGTGGCATGGAGAGTTAGAAGGATTAAAGATGGGAAACATTCATGGATTTACATTGCCTGCACCAAGATAGGACTCTTCAGAGCTGCAGGTAATTGCTCTGAGAGAGTTTTGTAGCAGTCAGTTTGTGGTGATATCAGTTAAGGAATGGTGGCTGTAGCTGTGGTTGGGATTCCTTAGAGGAATGATCGAGCCTCAGTAACAAAATGATTGTCACTTTGGCTTACAAAGCCTTCCATTTCTAAACAGTTACATTGGAAGTAATAACCAAAAAAATAGAGAAACCAGTCAACACAGCATTCAGTTAGAATTAATTACTCCATAGTTAGGTAGCTCTGATTTAATTTACATTCCTGAAAAACACCATTAAGACAGTCTGACTGGCTTAATTAATTTTCTCTGCTTCCACACACAGATCAACTTGACATCATTTCAATGGCTGAAACAACAATGATGCCTGAGGAAATTGAGCTTGAGATGGCAAAGATCCAGAGACTTCGGGAAGTCTTAGTCAGAAGAGAATCAGAACTCAGGTTTATGTAAGTATCAATCCTTCTGGGAAAACATTATGCAAAATTAATCAAAATAGGAAAGAATGGTACTTAGACTACTTTTATCTGCTTGACATTTTAAAAGGGAGAAAGATAAAGAGCATCCCGGTTAGGTGAGCACTTACAAAATGCCGTTGGGAAATGATTTTTGTAGTTGCAAAGGAAATTACCTTTTTTTAATTCAGCACCTTTTTTTTTTATTCAGCACAATTTGCAGAGTACATAAAACAGATCTCTTGCTTACAAAAGGAAACTTTAGCAAAGTATATGTCTATGGAGCATATTTTCTTACCTGATTTCAGTCCTTTGTGGGAAGGATGTTTGTCTGAACAAAATATCAACAGGTAGGGGATTTGAAGCTTCCACAGTCTAACTTAATTCAGGCTTTATTCCTACTTCATCAGCAGTCTTAGACAGTTCATGTCACAGGAGAGCACACTGTGTTCTGCGCTAATAGCAGCCAAGATTTGACATTTGTTAAATGGAAGCCATTAAGTTATGAACACAAAACACTTTCTGATATATCAAATTAAATAGGAATACTCCAAGAGGGATTTTCAAAATTGCCAAAAAGGTCAGGCATAGGAGCCTCACTGAAGGTTCATGAATATTAATCCAATTCTGATGATGAAGTCAATAGGGTTAATATTCCTAAATCATCGAATTTAGGAGATCAGAGCTTATTAATAAGAAATGTATTATTTTGAAGTGTCCTCTGTGAGTATCTGAGGTCAGAAACAACTTGCCGACAGGCCAAGAACTTCAGTAGCTCTAAAACCTGCTGAACTCAGACCCTTGGCATTAATGAAGCTTCAGTGCCCTGAAAAAACTCACTGGCTGTCTTCTCACGTTAAAGTACAGGGGACTGGTACTTTGACCCTTACACTTGGAGGTTAACTTTAGTGCCCTGACTTGCATTGCCGGAAGCTGAAAGCATCACCCCTCTGCAAACAGCACAGACATCTACCTCTGAGTATTATCCCAGAAGACTTCTGCCCAGAATCACTGCTTAGACACCTTTGGAAATAAGGATTGGTAGTAGTGGCACTGACCTTTGATAACGCCATAGTGGTACAAATAAAGTGAACAGGAAAGGTTTTGTCACTCCTGCTCCTGGTAGTGAAATAACTGCTTATTGGTTATTGGTTTGTACATAAATTTAATCTGGAAGAAGCCTCATCAGTGAACCCTGCACTTCTCTTGACATTTTCTGTATCAAACAAAGCACTGAAATAAACTGCCCCAGTGAATGAGAGCAATTGTTCTGTTTGTTCTGGTATCTAGTCTGTTCTTTGCATTTCCCCCATGCTCACACTCTTTACTCTGTATTGCCTGGCAGGTGTTTGAGTAAGGGATTTAACACAGGAGAGCTTGCTTATTGAAAAGGGAATAGAACCGATGTTCACACTGTGCCCTGTTCTCCTTCTGCGTTAGATCTCATCCTCACACACTGCCTAGAGCTGCCCAGGAGCACTCCCAGCCTCTCCCTGGCACAGGCAGGAAAGTTCTTCTGAGCAGCAGAGTCTCCATGAGGCTTGGCCCAAGGTACTGGCAAAGTAGGCAGGTGACAGAGGCAGCGACTGCAGAGGTGGCCTCAGTTTCTGTCTTTTTTAAGTCATGGAGTGCCACAGTCACAGACCCTCTCATTCTTTCAGCAGGAGCAGACCAAGATGACCACTTTTCCAGGGATATTCACACAGCTTTCTAGCCCAGCTGCTCCCTGCTGTGTGGCAGAATATTCTGACTCTGCTCATTAATCCTTGAGGCACTTAAATTCACTTTGTTAACACCACTGAATGAAATAGCCAAAAAAATTGTCTATTTGGCTTTATCTAATTCTTTAAAATGTTTTTACAATTTAGCCCTGACAAGAGAGAAGCATGTTGCTAGTGATACCCAAGTAATACAGCAGCACCTGTTCTTTACTGCTTTCATGCTGGATAGTTTACACTGACGGAAGGGCTCGGCTGTGTTTGTCTTCAATGACAAACATCTTTTAATGACAAATGTATTTTAATGACCTGTTGCTGAGATTAACAGCACAAATCATTGTTACCTCAGTGGTCCAAGTTTTGTATCTGTTTAACTAAGCAGATTACATAAACTCTAATTCACAGACAGATTGTGGAAGACTTTATATGTAGCCTTTTTCTTTTTTTTTCATTTCATTTCTGAAGTAATGAATTGCCAATGTCCCAAGACCAGAAGTCTGTATGTAGGTAATGAATTTTAGTAACTGATTTCTTCTGACAGGACTAGATTCCCCTGGGAATGACCTATACAACCAACCACATGAAACTGAGCCTCCTCAGTCAGGTTTAAGGCAGACTCAGCTTTGAACCCTGCTAACAAGCAGCACTACACCTACGCTCAGACCACGGAGTGCTAGACCAGCTTTAATGAGAACCACATCTCTTTAGTTCTTGCATCTGTTTTAGCTTTTCCTTTAATTATAGCAAAAGGATAAAACACACACATAGTGTTAGAGAAACTGTGTGGTATGTTTGTATTCCCTTTTTTGCCCTTCATGCTGTTAGCAACAGAATAGAAATTCTCTTGAATTGGGGTGTTTTTATAGTTCTTACGAAAGCATGAACACGATGAAACGATTCTGTATCACTTGCACATCCAGCCACAGCTTGCATTTCCAGCTATGTTTTTTAAAGTAATGGTTCATTCTTCTCACTGTCTGTCTGTCTGACTGATCTTTTTATTCACATGTAGCCAGATCCTAAAGCAGGACAAAGTACATTGTAACTGTGCTTAAAGAAAGCAGTGCTCTGTAGCTGTGCACAGAGGGTGTCCCCAGCCCTCACGGTGCCCATGGCTCCCTCCTGTCACAGGCACACACGACCTGTCAGCTCTGCTTGCACACCCCAGTAGGTGCCACCGCTTTTCACTGCATTTAAAAACACTTAGGCTCAAGAATAAGGAAACAAAACTCTGCAAGCTAGACCTGCTGCTGATGGAAACCACAGCAAGCTCTTCTTCTGTCAGGTTTAATCCATGGAAGGAGCATACTTCGAGGCTGCTAATTAAATTTACTATTTTCCATGAAGAAGATGCAAATGTGGTAGCCATAAAATAAGGACATTTGGCAGAGAACAGCTCCAGGTTAGCATATCAGCCAGTAAAAAGCCCCCAACAAATCCAACTAAAAAAAAGCCCTACAAAGGTCTAGATGTTAATGGACCTGGTGTGTGTGAACAAGGATAAACTGTTCCTGTTGGTATGTGAGATCATCAATAATGTAATGTTCTTTCTGGCAGTTCCTCAGCTGTGGTTTGTATAGCACGTGTCTCTCTTCAAACAATACAAACTCTGCATGAGGGATTCCTTGGCAAAACATAGAATCACAGAACAGTTAGAGTTGGAAGGGACTCACTGACTGGTGGACATGTACTAATACCCATCAAAATTATTTTAAAATTCAGAAGATATATTTAAGAAGGTGTTGCAATTTCACAGCATCTCTGTACCAGGCCCACAACAGATGTGCTGTCCCCAGTCCCACAGAGCAGCACATACTGGTTTTTAGTGACAGACCAAGGATTCACTCTCAGACAAGCATAGATATTTCTGTAGTCTACTGTATTTTAAAAAAACCCTTCCCCAAAATACAGAAAAAACCATCTGTGAGAACAGTGGAAACAAGTTTTACCCTGTGTAAAAATGAAACAGCAAAAATTTTTATGTGGAGACCAGAAATAGCCGTACAGTTTCATTACATGTAATTTTTCACTCTTTTGTACTGCTTTGCAGTCTTTTGTACACTCTTTCCTCTGCCTTGCAGAGAGAAGTGGAAATTCCTTCCTGGTGCACTAAACATAAAAGTAAGACCTCATTTCAGTAATTAAAAACTAAAGCACTTAAAGGTGAAGTGTAGTCACACAAAGATACATTTAAACAGTATGACTTTCTGGAACTCTAAAGTGAAGCAAAAACATACAGAAACTCCAACAGACATCTCTGATTTTCAAATTTCAAATAATAATTTTTATTGCAAAACACAGCTTTTTAATTCCACTGTGTGAAGTGTAGGTGTGTGACAGCTTATTCTTGGCCTGTCCCTTGAAATTTTTTGATTTGAAAAGCAAGGAAAGCAGCTGAACTATTTTATCTATTTGACAGACTATTTGCTATATACCACAGTGAAATAGTTCATCCTGTAGCATATACTTTATAAGAGGCCAGTTTTCTGATAATTCTTGTTTTTCTTTTTATTGATACAAAGAAACAAAGAAAGAAAAATGAGCTGAAGCAATGGACTAACAGGTCATGATGTTCCCCAAACCATTGTGCACATTGCAAGTTAGATATTAACCTTTGTAAATGTGTCCTTTGCTTTGCTCTTTGTTTTTGTTTCCTCCTTTAAAAAAAAAAGGAGGGCAGCTGCAAGCAGCTGTACCCTTCATATCCAGGAAATCCACACTATTTCTAGCTGAATACCTGCTTGCTATGAAGAACTATCTAAAGTTCATAAGGAGACAATTTTCAGATTATAAAATCAAGCCTTCCTCAATTAGGTAATGCCACAATTTATGTTGCACAATCATATTTTAGCTCAGGCAACCTCAGTCACAGCAGAGCAGATGCACTGTGATTTGCTCTGTAATTACATTATCAAATCCTATTTTTGTCTCAAGACCCTGCCTTGCTTAGTGCCCAGGATGGACCTTCTTGGGATATGTCCAGGTTATGTAGAAATTGCGGTTGTTTGTAGCATCTCTCCTTCAATGCTACTGATACTATGAAATTTCATAAAATTATGCCAGGAGCTGTTGTGACCATCTCCAGCCAGCCCAGGAAATGAAAATGTAGCTTGAAGCCATCGTATGCTATCTCCAGCTCTTCTTGGTTTGTTTTTAGAATAGCTGAGAACTCAGCATATATTCATATGAAGGAGACAATATGTACAGAAAAGCATCAGTTTATAGCCTGCCAGCATTCCCCCTCCTCTTCTCAGGCTTCTCTCAGCTCCTTTCTTAAAATGTTCTCTATAAAAAGAGTTTTGGGTCAAACTGTAAATGTTCAATCTGTCTGTGCTGTTAAGGAAAGCAAACACACCACTTCAGAACATGCACGCTCTCTCTTCCTTTCTAATTCTCCTGTCCCATTTCCTTTTTTTTTTTCTTTCCTGGTGAGATAACAGACCCAAAAGCTGAGAGAGCTGCTCAGGCAGCATCCTCTTTGTCACATTTGCCACACATTTAATGTGTTGCTGCTGTAGATGTGTTTGGCTTCAGAGGCAGTTTAGGATCACTGGGGGCATGGATATCTACTGTGCTGAAAGACACAATTGTGAAAATGGATGATGCATGTGTTAGCTCAGTTTAGCTGACAGAGAGAGGCAGCAAACCCTCAGACCTCTATGTGATACAGAGCAGATCAAAACTGAACTTCTGAATCATTCGTAGTGCAAAAGTCGTGCATTTTAAAATGCATTAGCATGTTGGGAGCCAGTAAATATTATTAGTAAAGGTGAGATCTTCTCACCCACAGTTACTGCCTATGCCTGTGGAAAGGCATGGAATTCTTATAAAATAGCATCCACTGTCATCATGAAACACAGTCTGTGAGAGATCTGCCAGTGCCTGATACTGCTGGCTTTCCAGATGGGAAGCAAAGCTTGAAGCAAGCTATATTGGATGACCTTGAACTAAAATTGTGGTGGTTGCTTCCACCTGTGTCTTGGGATGGTTATTTCTGCCATGTAGAATGGCAGAAACTGAATGGCAGTTTTTTAATGTGTAGGGAATAGAAGATATTAAACATAAAGCCCTATTAGGTTGCTTTAGGCAATTACTGAAAACATTTTACTCATTAAACTTTTTTTTATCTGTAAAAATGCTATAAATACAATGGTGTATTTGCTGAATGTCTGTGTGGTTATTACATCACTAAACTAATACTGTGAAGATGCCAAATTCACCTCCACACTGACTCAGAATTAAAATTGGTCATTGTCTTTGTATACTCTCACTACACACTAGTAGATGCCTCCCTCTTCTCCAGAGTGCTAATAATATTTACATCATCCAAATTCTCCATAGATCTATTCAGGATTTTAGACCATTTTATACTATTATGGTTGCTTACTTGAAATCCCAGACCTTTTATGTAGAAAAGTTTGCTGCAACTTGACTTTGCAGTCCCACAGCTTCATTAGCTGTCCAGAGTACATAATTTATCCCTAGTTTGGTTTTTTTTCTTGCTTCAAATCAGGCTTACTTTTTCTTTACCTGCCTTTTAAACCTTTATCCTTCTCCCAGTTTGCCAAAATCCATAAATCTCTGTTGTCCTGCTGTGACATTGATGTGTCCATTGCTGGTAGTAGTTGAGGTGGAATAGTCAGTAATGGTCGTTCTGGAGGGTATTGGGTATAATGGTAGAATCTCAAACTCAGGGCAAATTCATGGAGAAAAATGTATAGTACATACTCCTTCTCAGAACAATAGGACATCCATAGGGGTCAGATAGGAGTCTCACCTTTATGTCATTTGCAATATGCACAGCACATTGGTATTTTAAGTACAGAAAAGTATCTCTGATGATTGCCTGCCTTTATGCAACCACTGCAAAGGGAAGCAACTCCAAAGTACACAAGAACTGCTGAAGTGAGAGGTTAATTCCCTTGGTGATGACAACCCTAAACAAACCAACTCAGAAATCCCATGTTTTAATTTAAAATAGGTACACTAAATCTAGTAGACACAAAGTGGGAAAATGAAACAGTCTCACTACTGGCTGAACTTGGAAAGTAATGCTGCAAAGTACTACAAAAATGTGTACGTGGAGTGTTCCATTCTAAAGTGAGAGAAGGCAGCAGTAATTGCTGTCTTTGTATGAACAAAATTAATTTCAAATTTGAATTCTTTTTTGAACCAAATACTTTAACACTCTTACAAGTGTCTCACTGATGTGACATCAACTCTGATTTCTCAGTGGCTTCATGCCTCACGTGGCAACAGAGCCACACATTGAGCATCACCCTGGGGAAGAGAGAGGAAAGAGAGAAAACAGGCTGTCAGAGATGTGAATAGCAGTGATAACTCACTGGTTATATATTGCTAAGCAGGTGTTCTGACTTTTGCTTTCTTGGGTACTTTTGATTCTTTTGCTCCTTTTTTATTTTGTACTGTATGTTATCTGTTTTCTGTCATCTAAGGTTAAGCACGGAATTCCCTTAGGACTGTTTACTTACATGTTGAGCATCTGGTACTTTTCTCTGAGTTTGGCACCTTGCTGTTACTGCAGTGTAAATAAATAACACCAGCAAAACCAGATTTTTGCTCATGAATAGAACTGTTGTTGTTGTCGTCAATGTTTTCTGATAAGATCCGTCTTTTCATGGAAAGGAGCAATAAATCTTTTTTCCTTCACTGTTCTGGAATCTTAACAATACAGCAGATTTCCTTCCTTTTTTTTTTCTTCCTGATTGTATCTTGCTCTAGGAACATAGGATACGCTTGGGGAGGCTGTAGAGAAGGAGGCAGTTGTGTGATGATACATATCATTCAATAGATATACCTGTCAGGTTGTCGGCTTCATAAGATAAGGCACCATTAGGGAAAACACCAAGCCCAGCTGTAAGAGGGACACCATGGCTGTCCCACTGGTACAGCCTGGTGTGGGACAGGCTCTTCTGCAAGATAGGGTTAAGTTGTGGCTGTGTCCCCATTGAGCTTTGCTGTCCCAAGCACATTGCAACAGTGTCCCACCTGCAAATAACCAGAGTCCTTGAGACAATAACCAGGAAACTGCAAGCTGTGAAATGGCACAACATGCTTTTTTAATGAAAGTTGTCAGATAGTCAAAGCTTGAGGTCTCTCAGATTAGTGACAGCATTTCTAGGGGACTGCCAAGGGTCTGGGAGCCTCAAGGATGTCAGTGTGCCCACTGTAGAGCTGGGAGCTCCTGTAAGGTCCAGCTCTGCCAAGTCTCCCAGCTCCTCACATGGGAGCCTGGAAGCCTGAAGAACATCAGTTCAGGACAGAATTGCTAAGTTCTGGACTGTGCACTTTAAGCTAAAAGTTCAGAGATCAGCTCTCAAAGAGGAAGGAAAATGCCTTAGTTCAGTTTGATCTCTCTGCAGACCCATCTCCTTTGCCCTGTTTGACAGCAAACCATCAACCCCAGAAGAAAACACATTACACTTTCAGATGTTTGGCTGTAAAAATGGTGCATTAAAATACTCAGAAAGGAAAAGCATTTTTTTAGTGTATAATGATAAACATATCATTTGGAAAGTATTTAATTAATTGTAAACTTGGTAGTTGAGATGTTTGTATCTTAGAAAAAATGTAATAGGAATTTTTATTATTGTCTCTGTTAGACAGCTAGAAAAATAGTTCTTTAATAAAGACTTTTCTTTAAACAGCATTTTCTACATTGAATATGTGTTGTGGTTGTCACAAAATGCTGTTAATAGAAGAGGGAGCAGCTTTAATCTTTTGACATTGTCATTTTTAATCCAGAAATTTAGCACTGTATTTCCAGATGTAACCTTTAATCCCAGACTGTTTTTCACTTCCCAGTTCTTAGCTACCTATGCTCTGGTTTGCAGGAGTGGAAGGTACAATGGATTGTCCCTTCCACTCAAGCACATCATGCACACGTGGCACTCACAGTTCCTGGGCCTCCCCCCCCACCCCCGGTTGGACAGTTGAGCTTCCTCTAGGCAAGGATGTTCTGTAACAAAGTGTCCCTCTTGCCCTGTGGTATTTCACTGGTCCTTCTCACTTGTCTTCTGCTATAAATAGGAGAGTAACCAGTGAATTGAAAAGCCCCGAAATGGACTGTCAGTGTTTAATTTTATACCAGAAATCTTTATATTTTTTTTCAGCTATGATAACAAATAGTTGCTCTTCTGGTTTTAAAAATAAGAAAGGGTCAAACCATGAAGGCAAATTAAGAAGGAAATGGGTCATCGATTCTGCTAGAGACAATGCACAGCCAGACCTAGAGTTTCCTCCTTCAGGTGCCTAATATCCAAAACCAGAACTACCAGAGTAGTTTAAATTAACTACGCCCTGTGCTTTTGCATAGAATCTTCTGTACACTGCTGCAAAGGACTGATACTTGTGAATTTAAATCTGACTTCTTTATTGTCTATACATTTTTAGACAAATTAACTTAGTCAATTTTTGCCACATGGAGAAATATTCCCCTCCACAGTGGGGTAATTTCAGGAAAACTCCTCTTGCTACTATTGATTCATGGTAAAACTTCGTAATTGGCAGAGGAGATGGCCAAGCTCAAGAGAATTTAGCAATGTCAGTGAAAATGAAAAACAGACAGCCTCTCTAGACACTGTTCTGAATTTATGTGAAATATATCTTATATATGACCCTTGAGGGACTGAGAATTTCAAATGCCATCTTCACTTCTCTGAAACAACAGCTGAATTACAACATTACTGTGCTAGTTGTGGTTCGTGCACTGTTCCTCCAGCAGAGAGCACTTTAAACAAGAAAAGTTAGACACACTTACTTCAATAGTGCAAGTTAATCACAGGACCTCTGATTTGTGAGCTGCCCTGCCAAGCAGGGTGGTCAGCAATCTGTTACCTTAATTGCCAGCTCTGTGTCTTCCAGCCCCAGCAGCACCAGGTGCTGAGCTAAATAATAGCGTGATAAACACACACCATAATAATGACTCAAACAACGTGTTCTGTATTCATTACATGTTGCCTGTGATCTCACAGATTTATAATTAGAAGATTTGAGTCACTAAGCCAAGCTGACAGGGACAAAAAGGAGTCAAATATAGAAGAGGAGCATCAGGTGGAGGTTGGTCTCTTCTCCCACATAACAAGCAAGAAGACAAGAGGAAATGGACTCAAGTTGCACAGGGAAGGATTAGGTTGGATATAAGGAAAATTTTTTTGACTGAAAGGGTGATCAGGCATTGGAGCAGGCTGCCCAGAGCAGTGGTGGAGTCAGCATCCCTGGAAGTGTTCAAAAGACATGTGCATGTGGCACCTGGGGACATGGTGTAGTGGTGAGCATGGCAGTGCTGAGGTGGCTGTTGAACTCTATAATCCTATTTTCCAACCTTTACAAATCTATGATTCTATAAATTTATTGTGCTCTTGTACTCCTAAGAACACTGTCACCATTGGAGATTCCCCACAGCTTTGGCAAAGCCATAAACACCTGCAGTACCCAAAGGCAGCCTCCACTGAAGTCCCTTGAATTTGCAGCTTGACATCATCCCCATCTATGTAGCAATTCTCTTTATTTGTATACCTCTCTTTACTTCAATCCCCCAAATTTCTCCATCACTGCTGGTTGCTCTTGGCTGGTGTTCACCTTGCTCACTGGGGACACCACCAAGGAGATGATCTTGTTATCCCTACATGGAGACCTTCAGTTACATAATCATGTCAGCTTGTGACTTAGCATGATACCTGATTCTCAGGCCAGCTCCTAGACTGGCACTATCAAAGTCTTCAGAAACTCCAACAATTACAAGCATTTTACTCCTGTGACAGGAATGTATTAGAACTAAAAATGATCTGCAAACCCTCTTGGAAGAGAGGGAAGGAAACCAACAAACTCGGTCTACATTCCTTTTTTAACTTCAAACACTTTAATCCAATAACTGAAAGCAAAGGAATCTCAGACCTCCTCTTATAGACATGCTAGAGGGAGCACAGATCTATTTCCAGCTTTGAAAGTCATTCAGCAAAGGCAGAAGCTCTCTAGACACACTGAACTGCTCTGCTCATCCTGAAATCAATGAAAATTATATTTGATGCTTATGTAGCTGTTAGTAATAGTTCTTACACTCAAATATGAAGTATTTGTCTGTCTTGTTGGCCATCTCTTTTTCTTGGCTGACCACTAAGAGGGGTGTTTAGTGATTTTTTTCTATGAGCTTTCACTATAATTTTTCCTTTCTTCCTATCTATGACTCTAGATGGCACCTAGGTCTTACACTGGGGAATTTGCTTTTCTTCCTTGGCTGAAAAGAAGACAGAAAAATTTAGCTGTTGGGGAATAATTTCTACTGAAACAGAACAAAATAATTCTTTTGTGTCTGGTACAGAATGTTTCTTTTTTAAGTCCAGCCTTCCATTATCTTGCACAGCCTTTGAGTCTTGCCAGGGCACAGCTGAATGGGAGGGCTCTGCTGCGTTCGCATGCCCTATTCCCCCTCAGTGCAGATGGTGCACAGCAGAGGTGACTCATGCTGTCACTTCACTTGTGGATCGGGTGGCAAGGACAGGGTGGCAAGGACAGCGCTTGGGGCACTCTTCCCGTGGTAGCGGGACCACAGAAGCATGTAATGGGGCTGAGTCACTGTGCCAGACCACTGCAGGCTCTCCCGACCCACTTATTTTCCTGTCATTTTGTGACATGTTTAGAAAATCTTTTTCTCATACTGTTTTATTCATGATGAGGTTTGTTTTTTTTAGGTTTTTTAGTTAGTTTGGCAAACAGAGAGTCTACTTGTAGGTTGTGATGATATAGCTTGAAATACTAAGAGAGAAGAATAATATGTGCTTGTGTGATATCTCCAAGTATACAGAGGGTGTTCTGCAATAAGCCAGTAAGAAAGAGAAAAGCAGAAGTGCAGACAGTGTCAGGAATACATGAAAACACACTGAGAATTCATTCCTAGTTCAATACTGTTGCAATTACTCCAGGAATGGATTTGGGCTCCTAACAAGAGAAATGTTTTATCATACTCATAACTCGTGTTTAGGATTCCTGGGCAGACATTTAAAACTCAGCTCTGGAGGCAAAACTGCCATATTGTAACTGCTGTTTGCTTCATTGATGTTTTTTCTACAATGTGAAAAATTATTTCACAGGGACTGGAAAGGATGTACCGTCTCTTCCAGAGAAGAGAGAGTTCAGCAAAGGTTGGTTGTATATTGCAAATCTTAGGTGAATGTCTCAAGCAGCTTTGCAGGTAACTCAGCCAGGCTTGGAGGATGCCGTGTCAGTGCCTGTGCCATGCTGAATCTGCAGGGAAAAGTCACTGCATCCTGCACAGCCCCACACCCCGCCTGTGCTGCCTTTCTTCCAGAAAGCACCAGGCACACAGGGAGTGTCACAGAGCTTTGGAATGAGCTGGACAAGAATTTGTGTGAGTTCTCCTCCAGCTTGTCTTGCATTGATGGATTTGACTTACAGGAGAGAATGGGCTGCAAAACAAAGTTCAGTGTGTTTCTTTAGCTTCTCTGTAGGTTAGGGACCCAAAGGAGTTTTTCCTCCTCCGTTCTGCAGATTGCTGCTCTCCTTAAGATTTCCAAAATCTCTTTTTACTTCCTAAAGAGGTCTGATAAGTAATACCAAGATGCTGTCAGTCAAACCCTGCTGACCATCCAGCTTCCAAATGAGAAATACACTGGGATTTGATTTTTTTTTAAAATAGATATTTTTTTTCTCAGAAGCAGCATTAACTTCTTCTGGGACTCCTGTAACTACTCACATCCAACATCCAGTGCATAAGGGGGAAAAGAGAGGAAGGTTCATAGTACCAGTACAGATTGAATGGCCTTCCAAGAGTTTTCCTCTCCAGGAGTTCCTCTTCTTCCCTTTGCTTCAAGGGCAACAAGGCAACTCTTGCCCAGGACAGCACCTGTCCCCCTACATTCAGTATTATTTGCTAGCAGATGCATGATGTGCTTTATAGTTACAAGCAGCCATAGATCCTACTTTCATTAAGTCAGATGGATGAAGCTTTGGCATAGTCTCATATGTCCTTCAGCCATCCCTTTAGTCATTTAACCTTATTTTTTATTACTTTTTTCCTAATCAGCACTGTGGAATGGATGAAACAGAAAGGCTGTTTGACACAGATGGGAGGAAGGATGTTCCATGTGCTTAAGGGGATTGGTGCAGATGGTGGGTTTAGTTTTTGTCCATCAGCACAATGCACCAGCCTGCAGAACTGGGACTCTGGAGAGGTCATCTGACTTATGATCTTTGGAATTCATGTGGTCACAGATCTGTTACAGAGCTAAAGTGCTTTGGCCACGGATTTACTTCTCTGCTGTGTGTCACAAGGCAGGAACAAAGTTTAGGTCTCAGGAAAAAGAGATGCTAAGGATATACATGGAATATCAGCTACATGCTCTGCAGTCTAAAAACCAGCCAAAATAACAGGGAGGACGTGCAACTGAAGCTGCAACATGAGGCCAGTACCTTTGCCACAAATTAGGCATAGGGACTGTAGGGTCTACTGAACATGAATGATCCTGCTCACTTGGAATATACTGCTGCTGCTATTTTAAATTCCTGAAAATCCTCAGAGAAGAGCTGTGCCATTAGCTTTTTGGAGTTCCTTAGCGAGGGCAGGGAGCCAAGCTGATACAGTAAAGTATTTTAATTAGTGTATTTCAGAGCTTCTCAGAATGAAGCCAAATCTACTCAATCAGGAAAAAAAAGTCCTCTCTCTGTCTCTCGCAGAGATCTTTTGTAGAAACTCACTGTTCTCTTCACTGTTCTGTTCTAGTTGAGAGTGTGGCCCAATATCATTTGAATACAGCAGTTCAATATTGAATATTTCTTGCCAAGAAACTGTCATCTTTGTTAGCCATGGTCATCTTACTCAAATGTATGAACATGACACCCAAAGTACATGAACATTGAATAGATAAAGAGCTGTGAGGTTTGCTCATATCCCAGCGTATTTTGAATACCGACTCTCCTGGGAGGATAGCATTTAAGATTAATTGATAAAAGTAATTTCAGTACCATTTAGTGTGATGGATCTCAAGAGTAAAGCAGGCTTTGCTTGTGATGAGCATGAATAATATGGGGAGTCTAAGTGAGAATATTCATCAGTAAAAACATCTCTGCCTCCAAGTGTCCTAAACACACACAGCAATGGACTGTGCACTAGTCCTGAGGCAAACATGCTGATCTTCCCAATAAAACTAAGTCTTACAAGACAGATGGGCAGTGGGAGAGCCGATCCCAGCAGAGGTGACAGGGATACACAAAAAAAGAAAAGAGGTCAGCAATAAGGATTATTTGGAGAGGTATTTCACAGTCGTATTTTGGGAGGAGAGGGGGTAAAAAGGCAGCAGGAACAGCTGTCATAGTACAGTGAAAGTAGCAGAACAGGCAAGATGGAATTAACCGAAGCAGCAAATAATAAAAGGATCAACATGTTTTACTAAGAGGAGCAAAGCAGCTGAAGGACAGCTCCCTGCAGAGACCTGCATTCCTTACAGAGACAGCAGGGAGAATAAAAGCTCTTGGGTTGTGATTAAAGTCTTATTTGTGCCAGAAACACCTACTTTTTCCACTCCTCACTTAAATCAATAATTTGGCTGCATTGTCCTTTGGGGGCTTGCTCTCACATACACACACACTCGAATCCTCAGCCTTCCTCTCCTGAAATATCACTGTGACAACCCCTGCTCTGATGGCACTTCAGCTACCTTGGGGTGCTCAGGCAACAGCCAATCCACCCCTCAAGCACAGGATTATGAAAAACAGAAGATCCGTGGGCAGGGAGAGTGTTGGTGAGATCCAAGCTGAGAATGTACAATTAATCACAAAGGCTGGGTTTTGTGCTCTTCAGGGTGTGATTTCAAAATGGAAGCCCCAGATGCAGACCTTGCGGCCAACACCTGAGCCTTGGCTGCAGCTGTGGCTAAGACACTGAAATGAAACCTGTGCCAGGAAGCTAATGCTGAAGGCTGCTACCTTCCAGGGGAATAATTCAGTATGGCAGCTCTCTGAAGAAGCAGCAGTTTCAATGAGAACTGAAGATGCAGCTTCTGCTAATGTTACTTTTTTGGGTTTTTTTTAAGCTGTCTTCTGTGTCTTAACATTGATGGACTTCCTGCACATATCACATAAGGATTTGAAGCATTCAACATCAACTGTGGAGGACATTCACCGAAGGCACAAGACCTCAAAAACAGATAAATGCCAAATTATGACAGTTTCCAGATCTCTGGTATTAGGGCTGAATTATTAGTAAGGTCACTAAGAAAGCTGGTAGTGGAATATAAACCTTGCCCTGGCTGTGCCAAATAATGTAGCACCTTCTGTTGCCCCTTTCCAGACTCTCTGCTATTCTCACCCTTGCTCTTTCCCTAGTGAAAACTGTTGCTGCATTAAGTGCAGTATGGCATACCTGTCTTTTCCCAGGACACAGGTTCCCATTCCAGAATGTTCTCTAATGTTCAAGAAAGCAAAAGGCATTTGAAATTATTCATACTGTATATGACCTATACACAAATTAGAGCCCAATAAGACAAGTAATCAAGGGTTCAGTGGGCATTTAGTATTAAATACCCTTTGCTTTCTGTTAAAATAGGTGAGTGAAGAGTGTCAGGATCCCCTCTGCCTTTCAGGCTCACAGGTCCCAGGTAAGGGCCAGGGTCATGTATTCAGATGAGATCTGGCCAATCCCATCAACACAGGGTGGAGTTTGCATGTCTGACCATGCTTTTTCTGTTTCTGCAGGATGGATGACATCCAGCTGTGCAAAGACATTATGAACCTTAAGCAAGAGCTGCAGAGTTTGGTAGCAATCCCAGGTAATGGCTGTCTTCATCCAGTACTAGGATAATACTTGTGTTCCTGGCACCATTCCCACCCGTGCATCACCCACCCATGCCCCAACAATCAGAATCTCCTCCCCACGAGGTTGAGTTTCATATCTCTTTCCTCTAGTCCTTATTTTTAATTCCCATTTTCCTGTCCATCTTTAATCTCCATGTCACTAAATTTGTTTTCATGCTGTATTTCATTGCTCCCATGGCAGCAACCCTGCAAATATCACTCAAACAAGGAGCACATTCCTTATTTCTTGCACTCTCTTGGCAATCTCAAGGGAACCAAGTGGCACAGAGATTGTCAGGTAGAAAAGACAAGTGCTGAGATAGCAGAGATAAAAGAGGGAAAGGAGAAGGATTTATAACCATCACTGTGAACGTGATTGATTTTTTTCCTTGCTACACCAATACATTGTCACACCTGTAGTTAAATCTACCTTCTAGAACCAAGAAGAACAGGTTTCTACAAAAAGCAAGGCCCAAAACTCTGGTTTGTGTTTTGCCATAAATCTCTGCAAATTCACTGTTTGAAGGAGGGACAGAGTTGTGGGGGCAGTTCTGCAGTTCTTGGCTCAAAACTCCAGCTGCCATCAGTGAGGAATTTCACTTCACTACAGCTTTGCCATTTGAGATGATCCACAACAGCCCTACTCTGCTGAAGAAAAAAATACAGACAGATCCTGCAAAACACTCAGAAACTGCAGCAGGCCATTTACACCACATATTACTGCACAGCCTCCAGCACCCTACAAAAATAATTTGCTCCTGCTTAACTATTAAGGCCAAGTTTTGACTATGCTTTGGTTATCCTCATTTTTCTTCCTCACGTTTTATTGTGCAACTTTGAAGGACAACTTTGTCCTCAGAAAGGAAAGAGAAGGTCACTCATGACACAGGAAAGAGGTCTGCTCTGAAACCACCCACTCTTAGCTTGTGTGAGAACTTTGCCACATTTTGCACCCAACAGAAATAGATTAATAATATTTCTTACTTTTTCTTTCCTTATTGTTCTTAGTTATGTGTAGGTCACATTTTAAATTTTTAATAATAACACTGTTGGTTCATTATTTGTTCAAATGGTATTGGAGAGGATTACAAATCCTAGAAAGTATCTGTGAATGCTGCCCCTTGCCTCATCTTTCTAATCTGCAAGCTTTCCTGTCTAGACTTTTAACTTACAGATAGGGTTAATCAGCTTTCATTCTTTTGGTGTTTCTGCTGTTTGGTTTTTTTTTTAATCTTTTAGAAATGATTTTTCAGTCTCAAGGTCTCAAGCAGAGACCCACAGACAGCAGTTTCTCCTTAGCACTTTGCAAATCTCAGCAAACTTAAGACAAACAAATAGATGTAGTTCCAGCAGCGGCACCTTTAGGCGGAATCACAACAGCTTGGTTTTAACAAAGACAAAGCAGCTGCTGGCATTGCCTAAGTGCTGACATAGCATGTGCCTAACCTAGAAAAACACTTTCCAGAAATGGATTAATTCGCAGTATCTCTACCAAAGTTTTCCTGTTGGAATACAGATTTGTATAGAGAACTGCTCCTTGGTTTCAGTAGACAAGTTTCAGACAGTTTAGCCAGTTTCAGTAGGTAGGGAATCAGTCTTTTAGTACACAGAATATGCAGTAGTTTATTAATATATTAGTATATATTAATATATTTTATAGACAGTTTCCTGGAGGATATAATGGGAGAGCCCATCTCAGTTTAGGAAAAGGACAGATTGAAAGGAAGTAGAAAGTAGCTTCTACCTTCAGAAGTGAAGAGGGTCCTTGCTCCTTAGCCACAAGAGACAAAACAAGAAAAAGCAATGACTTCAAAGCATTCTTTTTTTTAATCTGTACTAAAACCAATTGTTTTCAAGTGTCTGATTAATTTAACTGTTTAAACTGTCTTATAACTTAAATCAGCAGACATAATACAGCTCAGATGCATCAGACTGCAGGCAGTCCACTCTTCTTCTGTCAGCTCTCACTGTACTGAATTGTGTAGTTCTCTAAACACAGTTCTACTGCCCAAATCCCAAATTCTTGATTTAATACAAAGTGCCTTCACAGCTGATCAAAAATTTCAGCTTCTCAGAGAAATACGTGAGCTTGGGTTTGCCTCTGGCTTTCTCATCTCTGCTGCACTTGGTAGGTTTGAAGAGTTCTGTCTTAAATACATTTGCTTTATAGCCTGAAACAACAGCTCTGTACTCCTTAACAATTACAACTTTTAGTTTGTGACAGGCACATCTTTCATGCCACAAAAATGGTTGTTTATAGACAACCTAGCCATTCCAGACTGGCCAATTAACAAGGACATATAGCAATTACTCAGATTTTTGAAGCACAGGGAAAATAAACTTTCACTTTTTTTCCCACGTTACAATTGATGCTATTTGTGGGGATTTGCAGCTCACCTGCCTTGTCAGAGTAGAAAAAAAAGTGTTGTTTTCAACAGCCAAAGCTGTCTTGAAACAGAGAAATAGTTCCTTTTGGTGTGATCTCCTTCTGACTGAGGTCAAATGGAGTTTGTACATCAGATTTTAATAAAGCATCTTGAACTATATTCTTGCTAAAGCCCTTAAAAAAATTCCAAGCAATGTCTTGCAGAGTAATTGAGTATTAAAAATAAGCTTAGCAAACCCCATAGAGCCTTCAGACCATTAAGCTGATCAGAGTCAACAACAGCAAGTGAAGAGAGCAAAGAGGCAGTGACCTGGCTTGCTGGGGTTTTGGTGACTCAGGTCTGAAAAACCATTGACTTCAATCAGCAGTTGATTGTCAGACATCTGCAATGTCCTACACCACCCCCTCACACTCCCTAGAGTCCAAAGTAATACACTCTTTTCTCTGTTTTTGACCAGAAAAAGAAAAAACAAAAATGGAGAAGCAAAGAGAGGATGAACTGATTCAGAAGATTCATCGACTGGTACAGAAAAGAGATTTTCTTGTAGATGATGCAGAGGTGGAGAGATTACGGTAAGAACCAAGAGCAACTGAACTTACTAGTGACAGTCCACAAGCCTAATAATACAATAGATTAAGTGACAAAATTTAAATCAACATTAATGGGAGAGAATTGGTCCTTCAAAACAACTTACCAAGTTAAAAGCCTCCTCCCCATTCCATAGGAAAAACATTAAAATTAGATTACTCTAATTCTGTGGCTCTTTATCCCATTAATGATTCAGTCATCTCATGAATAACAGCGGGCTTTGGTCTCCTATTTTCCTACCAGAAACAGTCGGGGCATTTACCATTTAAAAGAAAAGGATTTATGCTGCTACCAGGTAATCCACGTAAGAAGTAGACATTACATGGAATTCTACAAGGGGGCATATTTGTTGACATCTAGAATCCTCGTTTCTTAATTATTCATGTGCTTGGGTTGATTACTACTATTCCCATCTTGTCATAGCAAAAAAACCCAAACAACTACAAAAAGCCCGAAACCAATTAAAAAGCACTCAGTAGTACAGCCCTACCTAACTTAAGACATAAGCAAGTTCTGAAGGGTTTCATCTCAGTTGCTTAGCCCAAAGTTGCCAAGAAAGTCTTCTTCAAAAGTTCACTTCCAGCACCCAAACCCAATCTTTTTTTTGAGATCAGCACTCTACAAAGAGTCAGTTTTGCTCTTACCTCCCCCTCTCTTTCAACAGTAAACACTCAATCCATTTATCCAAAATGACAATATCTCCTCCAACACATTTAAATTCTAAGCAAGCAAGGAGAGGATAAAGCAAAGCTTTTGCCAGATTCCTGCAGCTGATCAAAGAGAGCTGGCCAAAGGCAGCAGCTGACAAGCAGCCTGAGCTAGAACTGAACCCAGAGCTCTCACTGAGCCCCATGTGCAAATTACAAAAGCCTCAGCAGCAGTTTTCATTTAGGCAAATATTTTGCTTTTTAATATGTGGCAAAATTAAACGTTTCTAAAAATAGCGAAGAAATTAATTGTTTACTAGTGACTTGATCCTAGCTGCTCTAGCTTCTACTGTCCCATTTACAGAGAAAACTGTCATTCCTCTAACATTTATTTTCCTTCTTTCCACCAGGGAAAAAGAAGAAGACAGAGAGATGGCTGAGTTCCTTCGCACCAAGTTAAAACCCATAGACAAAGCAACACAGTCTCCTACCGGTGAGTTCCTAATCATTAAGGAAAAAAAACAAGGACAAAAGGGAAAACTCCAAAGACAATTGATTAAAAGAGCACTTTCAAAGGCCAGCCTCTGGCAAAAGCTAGGTGAAGCTAGCTAGATCACCCAGAAACAACACAGTGTGTCAGCAACTACCCCTTACCAAACTACCCCTTAAAACTGAATTTAAGTTCAGTTTAAGTTTAACATATGGCCACTTCAAAATTGCTTTGTATGTTTTAAATATGCAAAGTATATTTGTATACACAGTGCCACAACCTGCTTTTCTAAGGAGTTAGATTTTTGTTAATCATTTTCCTATCTGGTTCTGCAAAAATAACTGAAAAAAACTTCCTCAGATCCATGCTTGAATATGTGAAACAAAGTTTACCTGTTTTGCTGCAGTCAAGATGGAAACTAGAGAAAAGACTGTAAACTTCCACAGCTGACCCAAATTTCTTACTTATTACCATCAGAAATAGGCTTTTGAATCACCCCAACCCAAATCACTTGTAGTCAGAATGGCAAACACACAGGTTTCTGAGAGACTAAGTATATTGTGTGAAGCCTTGGAAGCTTTTAGCTGCAACTTTCAAACAGAACAGTCACAGCAGGAGCTCTAGAAGTTCACAGGTTGATTTTGCCTTGTCTCAAGATGAGCTCTTAGGCAGAGAGTCAAGTGAGAGCAGTGCTCTTCTTAGAAAGGGACTTTGGTCCACCAGCCCAAGAGGTTTTTATCAAATATTCTGCCATTTTGTACAGATCAAGATCTTGCTCAAGAGTTTCCAGAGGGACTGGAATGACTGTGAAGTTCAAGTACAAGGCTGAGAAGAGACATTTTAAGATGCATCACTAATTATTTATACCCCCTTAGTCACAGGGAGCATGACTCATCTCCCTTGTTAGTTTATTTTGTCATTGCTTTTAAATGCAGTTTTAGAGATAAAAAGATTCTTCTCACCCTGAAAAATCAAAACCTACCTTTATCTTGTTCTCCTAATTACAACATCCAGGTTGATGAGAGAATACATTTTAGCAATACTTTTGTTCTTCAGCTCCTTTTGTTGTTGGGAGTTAACAGTGAAATGACTTCGTGAAAGGACCCATTATCTGACCCCCTGGCTGTGAAAAGGGACACCTGCTGTGAACCAGATGCAAGTTTACCCTCCCTTTAAGATGTATGGATTCTTTAGTCCCTCTTAACACCCTTCCCTGAAGAGATAAGACTTTCTGAGCAATTTCAAATACACCAAAGCTTGTTATTCAAACCGGAGTTGAAAAATTCAGGGTGGGTGGAGAGAGGGCGGGAAAGGTTTGCTCCCTTTAAGGCAGAAGTAGGAAGGAATATTTTGAGCAGCTCTTGGTTCTAATGGTGTCCTGTTTTGAACATTGCAGGCAGCCCAGCAGAAAAGAAGGCAGAACCTCCTCCAAGCAAGCCCACCATTGCCAAGGCAGGGTTGGCAATTATTAAAGATTGTTGTGGGGCCACACAGTGCAACATCATGTAGAGCTCTGGGCTTCCTACCCTGCTTGTCTTTTCAGTGTTTCCATTGAGTGAAACTGGATGGTGAGGGGAACCAACAGGTCCTGCTAAGGGAGTCAAGAGCAGCTGGCACAAGTGTAATCTATGGACTGTACAATGGCAGGTTCTTCACTGTTGCATGGATCACTCTACATGCATGCCTAAAAACAAAAGAAATTTATTTAGTGGCTGTCCAGGGACCAGAAGAGATCAGCAGTAGAGTTAACAAAAAACACCCCTGTGATACAGGTGAATGAAAAGGGGCTATATTTTATCCAGCACGGTGTAAAACAGCAATTCTAACAGGCTATAACTTTATAAGAATATGTTGTACACTTTTCACCCCTGTGACAAACTGCACTCAAAAATTGCCAAATTATCCTATTTTGGCTACTTTTCATAACAAAAGCCACAAGTAGCAATGCTATATATAGCACAATTGATAGAGGAAGCAACTGTAGGATAACTGATGTTGCATATAAAATACCAAACTTGTGTGATGTGTGTACTTTGCTGTGGAGTTTCACTTCAAATTCTTCCTAAAGAATGAGATCAGTGACAAGGATGCTGCAAGTAGCTACAGATTTTTATATGCCATGTAATATCTGAATTACTCAAGTCAAATTAATATTGTTTGCACCAGGGGAAATAAATTCCTGGCAAAGCATTAGCAAAGCACAGCTACAGTAATCTGAAAATAGATGAGGCAGTCCAAGGTTGTGTCACTTCTGTTTTAGATCTCCACCTCCCATGAAGTCACAGAAATATTCACCCAGGGTTTTGTCCATTTTTACAAGCTACGTGAAGTAGCTTGTTACACATCACTGGAAGATTGCTGGGAGAAGAATAGAAGCCAAAATTTAACTGATACTGAAACCATGCTTAAAACAAGTATTAATTGTATATCTTGTGACCACAAGAAATACAAACTATCAAGCATAGGAAGACACAAGCCACCCAAGACAAATTTGCCACAAGACAAATATACAAATGCAGAAGTAGGTATTTGTGGCAGGAAGATCACATTCTATACAAAATGGGTTTAAAATTAAGGGAAATACAGAAATACTCGTCTGTGTTTCACCATTAAGTGTGTTTCTGGTCTCTATGCAGATTAAGCTTTGTGGAATCTAGTATCTTTATATTAGCTGTCAGTAGCTGGTTTGTCTGTGTGATGGTATTCCATATAAATGTACTGTGATAGGTGTCAATAGCAAAATAAACGTACATGGATCTAGTGTGACAATCTCAGGCTTAGAAATAACAAAAGATAGCAAAAAGTTCCTAAAATAAAGTTCTAAAAGAGGAACTTCCATTTTGTGAAGCCAGCTAAGTGAAGTGTGTGCTTATATACCAAGGAACCACAGTATAGGAAAGGAGAAAAAATTAACAGCAGTTTCCCCAAAAGAACAGTTATTTTTTTTTAGAGAGAAAAAGTATCTTATTAAAGTTGAAGGCAATAGACACCATCTAAAGTAACTCAGACTATTCTTATACAAATAAAACCTAATCGCTAGCACTGACTGATCTGATGAAAAACACTTGCATTTCCAGAATAATTCCAGTATTGCAGACTCACTTGAGACAAAGAACCCATGTCACTAAGTATGTTAACTTTTAAGGATCAAAGAGGAAAAAACACAAAGGGTTTCCACTAAGACATGAAGCACTTTAATTAGTTTGACCAAAGATGCAGGAAAGAGAACAAAATCTGGCTGTCATATATAGTTATTATGTCCTTGTTGAGACATTCAACTTTAAGCTCTGTAGCTGTTACAGTCTGTACTTGGTGTGGGTTGGACTCTGTGGGTTGGCACCTGTGCACATTGACACAGTTATGGGGAAAACTGCTTTTAGGGGAGAGAATACACACTGGAGGGAAAGAAACACCCATTGGCTTCTGTAAAATTCCACAGCCTCTTGCCGGTGCCTCCTTAAGACATCAGGAACTGTCAGTATCTTAAGACAAGAGGCAGATGTTCAGTATCATTAATAAAGGCAAATGGAAGTCAGGGAAACAGCTGTAGTGAAGCACCAAACTTTAAGCTTTAGGAGGATCAGCTGTGAATGCCACTAAGGGTCCAGAAGGACTTCTGCACAATAGTGTTTAACCCAGGCTGTGCTGATGATTGGGGTGATCCCTAGAGGCTGCACAGAATCCGCAGTCACTTGGGAATAAAGTGAAATGAGTACAATGTAGGTTTCCATGAAATAATTTCAGTAGCAAGAAACAGAGTTAGACATTCCTGGGAAGCAAGACTCATGACCAGGCTACAGAGCCCTCTCCTTTAATTAAAACCAAGGAGAAACACAGCAAGTAGGAATGTGCAATATTCATACATTTAAGCACTGGTAGCCGGTGCCCTAAAGGGACTTGGACTCCAGCAGTGTTAACGAGAGTGGACTTCAGTTTCAGGTCTAGCTTGGCTCAGCTGGAAGGTTTTCTGTATGCCAGTTTTTGTTTTTAATTAGCAAATGCTTCATTTCTGTGTTTATTTGGGTAGATTAGAACAGCTTGCCTGCAGTGCACCAGTGGTTCCTTCAGAAGTGGGTCAGTGATGGTGCTTAGCAATAAAGTCCTGGATTTTTTAGACTGTAAGGTCAGATTCTCAACTGTGTTCAACACTAGTTTAGTGTTGCCTATCTAGAACGCAGCAGAGCTAATGACTGCAATTAAACAAATTAATTCCCTCCCAAGTTTAAGTGCAAAAATCTTGACCCTTATTTTTAAAAACGAGACTAAATCACTGAATATCCCAATAACAACCAGGGGTTTTGTATCTTCCATGATCCTGTGAACATGACACATTATACAATCCCCATATATAAAATCAGCAGAGTATCAGACAAGTATCTTTAGGTGACTATATGGAGTAACTGTCATCATTTCAGAGCTGATTTTCAGGTATCAGTCGCTGTCTGCCAAGAGGGACAGTGATTGACTGAAGCACCCAGTATTTCTTCTGGAAATCCTGGCTGTTTATCACTTCAGAAAGAAGGCAAGGCATTGGAAAAGGAAGAATGTGTAAGGTGGATTTGACACACTGGTAAATATGACTATGTTCAGGAAAGGACCTTGGTCTACTGAGAAAAACAAAAGTGCTGAAGTGCTATTTGTACCAATCAGCAATTCCACCAGCAAATGGTTCTCTTGTACCTTCCCCTAGGCCTACTGAATCTCTTCCAAGTTAAATATATTTCCAAATAAACTAAGCTGCTGTGTTATACTAAGCATTTGTTTCTTCCTGTTACTGAAGGAAAAGTTGGTTGTGGAGTAGAGTGGGATGCACCTCCTGTGCTGCTACACTTTTCAAAAAGAATGAGGTTACTATTCTGCAAGAAAGGAATAATGCCTAGGTAAGTTAGAGATGCTACGGAAATAAAGGATTTTCTCACTGAAAAAAAAAGGAAAACCCACCAAAAAAGCCAATCTCATTATGCTCCTAGATGACTTTGGAACCTCACTACAGCCCAGAGCCTGCACAGATTAGACAGGTCCCAGCCCTACACTGAGAATGTAAGGATCCCAACATACCCGAGTATCAAAAGAATGGCGAAGCCAAGAGGGCAGTCATGTTATTTAAATGAACAAAACAATCCTCCCTCCACCCCAGCATAAATGGTACCATTGTTACCAAGTGCATCTTGTTTCACATGATCCCATCCATCCTATAAACAGCCAGGGAAGCAGGCTGCTTTCAAACAGGATCACATCAAAAATACTACTTCAAGTCCAAAACCTCCTCTCCCTTCCACGTACACATAACACTTCACACAGGACCCTGAGAACACCTCAGCAGCTGAGCCTGGATCCTGACAGCCTTGGCAGCAACTTGGTCTCAGAGGTGAATAAGAAGGTGTCTCACAGGAGATCTCCCCTCACTTTTAAGTTTGCTTTTTTTACAGCCTTAGTAGTTTCTTAAGGAGAGGCAGTTTTCTGCAACAACACTTCATGGGAGGTTGAAATAATTGTGGTAAGACACCAAGAGATGTTTAAACTAATACCTAAAAAGTAAATCTCATCAGTTACAGAGATGAGTGGATTTTAACCGGCTTGATCACAAAACCAGAGGAGATGACTGCAGCTAACACCAAGTTTCTTGCAGCCAATCACCTCATCCCATCTACACCAACAGAGGAGTTTGTTGGTTTTTTGCTTAAAGACACAGAACAGCTCTTCTGGCAGGATGCAATTCTTCACTTTTGAATTCAATAACTGAAAGACTGACTCGAAACTTGAGCCACGCCATGACATAAAATAGTGCTTTGACAGCCATGAAGTGGCATTTCAGAAATGTCTTGTAAAATGGCATTCTCTATTTAGATCAATCTGCTTTCTGTAGCATACATATAGCACTACAAACCATTTTAAAAACCACTTGAATTAGGATTTTTTTCTTTGTCCACCTAAGGAAATACTAAACATAAAAGTAGTCATACAGGAAGGAATGCAGCATTAAAAGTAATGCTTGCTAGAAAAAGGCTCCTTTTAATAGGAGTTAAACCATAACGAGTCTGTTACATTATGGCAGGCAAAACAAGCCCTGTTAATTTTAGAGAAAAAATGACAGTTTTTTCCATAATGACTTTTTTGCTAACTTAAAACAGATGGCTTAACGTAAAATGAGAATGAAAGGAGTGGGAATGTTTGCAGCACAATACCAAAGCAGCATTTAAAAATCAAACTCATCTTTTGAAGGTAATCACATACCAGGTGCTATGAGGGATTTTACTCCTTCCTTTACTTAAAAACATTCACAACTACTGATAAATGAAATTACAGAGTGGTGATTATGGGGTTTACGGTGCTGCTCTAGGAAGTTTCTATAAACTGCCTGTTCCTCCTTTCAAAGAGGAATATTCATTATTTTCAAGAGGGATATTTATTACACTGTTTATGAAGAGTTTCCTGGTAAATTTTTTAGGCAGTTACTTTAAATTTGTTTACTGAACAAGTATTCTGTAAGGTCAAAGGATTGCTTATCTGCAGCAGGCCTGACATTTACTCTAGGAGACTCCACTTAACAGTTCTGCTAAGTGAGAATATGTTATAAAACAAAAACCAAAATCAGCCCAAACACCCTCCCCCCCCCAAAAAAAAAAGATAAAGTCAGGAGCAGCTCATCCAGCTCTTTACTTTTGTCCATGATGCTGTGAGAAGACAAAACAGTTCAGTTTAGTTGCCTTTTTTTTGTTTTGTTAAGATTTGGAATTTCAAAACACTCCAGTGAAAGAAATTTGCCAGATTTCTAGTTCCTGGATAATAACCATCTTCAGCAAGCTGGAAAACAAAGCTATTATAACTAAAAAGTGACTGGTTAACTTTATTAACATTCACATGACCTTATTTGCAACAATTTTAGCATCTCAAAGGGAGACACTGAGGAGGAACACCTGACATTCAACTGCTGAATTTACACTCCCTTTCTATATTTTTCTCTTTAGGCTGGTAACACAGCTTCTTCTCAAAAAAACCCTTAAACATTAATGTTGCATGAAGGGCAGTAAGGGACACTGAGTGCATCTGCAAACAGCTCAATTGCAAAAACTGGGAAAAGCCTCATTCTTCAGAATTTATGGTGTTTCTTTTTATTCTTCACTAAACCCCAGCTCTCTGTTCAGTCTCAATAATTAAATTTAACATGACACAGCAAGTTACATATTCCAGGGCACGTTGGGGTGGGTTCTTTTTGGTTTTTTTTTTTTTCAAGTCTTCAGACAAGGACAAGAGTTATGCTTGCTTGAAAATTTTATTGACAACTGTTTGGTCCCAACACACAAAACAGCACTTGAGCCACAAAAGAAAGTGTCCAAACAAGGTAGACAGCTAAGAAATGAAGTCTTTCTTCTCTCTCCCATTCCAAGAAAAAAAATAGTGCATAAATTGAGGGCTTCAGTGACATTTTCTTTTGAACAAACATGAATCTGAAGTAGTACATTTATTTGCTAAATAAAGAATTTCATGGTTGCAAAGCTTTTAAATCTGTAAGTCACATCATTTGTTTAACCCTTTGGATAAAAAAATATATTGCAATTCAATTAGCTATTTTGTTACACTATGAACACAACTTCTCAAAAGTATTATTCTATTACTTTCAAACAGCAATTTCAGCAGAATCACACATGAATCCAGATAAGATATGCTGACCTCCGCATGTGGTATAACCACCACTTTACTTGGATAAATACCATATTTTCCTCTGAAGCAAAAACCTGGTTTTCTTCAGTACTCCAAATGACTTGTAGCTGCATCTCATGAAAATACAGTTTCAGGCTGGTCTCTTCTCCCATGCACACTCTTCTGAAACAAAGATCTAGACTGATCACTGTCAACCTTATCAAAATTAAGGTGAAAGCAGATTTTCTTGCATTTAACTCACTAAAAACATTCCAAGAAAGCTTACTTCTAAATTTCTTCTTCTATAGCAGTATGTCTGTAGAGGTTTACTATGGACTCAAAATACTGTGCCATAATGCTCAGAAAAACTTCCCAGTGTTTCTTTGCACTTACAACGGCTATAAACTCACTACTGGTAATACTTGCCTAAATATAAAAGATTTTATAACAAAATCTGACTAGTAAAATTCTGTCTAGCCATTGTTCTGTGGCATTTCCTGCTGCTGGCTGAAAAATTAGAGCCTGTGTTCCATCTCTTGCATATTACAATAGAATCCATCTAAAAAAAAAATTCAGTTGGCCAGTGGAAAACTTCTAGTATAGGTTCTTTCAATACTACAAGCAATTTATTTGCTGCCTGGCAAATACAACCCATTGTAAATGCCATGGTTACCCAGAATGGGTATAAAGTCTCACACACTGGACAATTCTGCTAACTAGAGTTAAGGTCATCCACTGACTTAACCTCTCTCCCAAAGCTGGCCCTTGCAAAAGCCAACACAAGATACCACAAATTCAAAAAGCTTCCAACACTAGGAGTAAGTCTTAGAATAAAAACAGACACAGCTAAAAGACAGCACATCAAAGAACGAGCTTCCCATTTACTGAACATGCTTAAAAATAGAAAACAAGGTTAAGCAGAACAACCTTAGCATTTCCACATGTAGCTAGAACTTTCCTTACAGGTGGAAATAGCCATCAATACCTCCCATCACAAACCACTTTAATAAGACCTGCTCCATTATCTGTAATTTATGCATTAGATGCATATTTCAGAAATATCAGAATCTTCCTAACTTCATTTCTAGACACAATGAAAATGTGTGTGTCTGTATCTTACACTCATGACATCAAGACAATCTCTTCCTTAACCAAACCCATGCCAGACAAACTAAATATGAGGGAAGCTTAAAGCATCAGCATCCTAGAGAGCTCCTAAATGGAACTGAAAGCTACAGCAAACAAACATTTAAAACAAGTTTTACATAAGACCCACATAATCTTCTACAGACATCTTCAGACAGGCATTTCCAATGCAGTTACAAGTCATCTGAAAGGTCAGAGAACAAGTTTCCCCTCTGGAGAACAATCAGCTCCCCTCACTCTTGTCATTCCAGGTCAGCGAGTTAAAATTTCTCAACAGGCTTTTGAAAGACAAATCATGCATTTCATTAATACTGTCTGAAACAATACCAGTAAGCAACAGCCTATAGAATACAATATGCTACATTTATGATTACATTACCAACAAGGCTTAAAGAAAATAAAATCTGTTCCATGTTTGTTGAATTAATATTTTGCTTTTACTGAACACATTTATGAAAACCTGTAAAATTTAAGAATAATTTAACAAATGCCAGATTTTTTTTGAAAATAATAGAAAAAAATCTGCTCTGCTAACAGCTGTGTTCAGTGTAAAAGGAACAAAATCTTCACAGGATACATTAAATACAAATTAATTCCTCTAGGTTTTCCATTAAAATACACATGGGCTAGCAAACAGCTTTACTTTGTGCACAGTCCATAGGTATTTGTCTTTCACACTAAAAAAAAAAGAGTTAAAGCTTGGTTACAGGTGCAAGTGAGAAGTTTGCTGCCAATTTGACCTTGTTTTTGTGTTGTTTTTTGGCCGGGCTGTCCGTTGCTTCTTTGTTTACTTGGGTTTCAGAGGACTGACAGGGAGGCACTGAAGCATTCTCTGTGGTGTCAGACACCACAGAACCAGAGATCAACTTTTCTTGAGCTGTGGTAACAATTCTTTGTTTTTCTTCTTCTGTTAAAATCATTATCTCTAAAATAAATAAGACAACTCAATTTACTGAGGCTCTGCTCTTGTAAAAAAGAATATTTCTCTGCTATTAGGCAATAAAATACTTAAAAAAAGAACTCAGCCTGATTTGAAGCAACATAGGGAAGCAAACTCTTACCTGGGAGGGGTGCGGGGCGTTCCTCAAACTGAATGAGGTCTGCAGACTCAAGAACCACGGGATCAGGTCTCAGCTGGGGGGATGGCAGGCAGGAAGGTACTGGCTCACACAGCAGGTCAACAGGAGATGTATTTGTGAGGCAAAGGAGTTCTTGTTCTGTTTGATTAGAAGCTACAAAAATAAGGGAACATCTTTCAGAGTATCTGTAAGCTGTGAAGGTGTCACTATTGCCACAGGTAAATGTAAAGTCTCCAGGTGCAAATCTGAGGCTTTGAGAACTATGCACTATTTGAAATACTACCACCAAGCTAATTTAATTAATGCTAATTAACCTCAGATTTGTCGCATCAAGAGCATCTAACAAAATTCTCATCACAATACAGGAGACACTGCTATCAGAAGCTGCTGCTGGACCCCCTCCCCCATTAGCTTCATGTCTATAGACTTAAATTTCCACCAAATGAATGGGAAGCAGTACCCAGCAGCTATATATATATGTACACACACACGCACACATTTATACACTGGCAGCTCAGGACACAAGCCTAACCACAAACTCAGAGAAGTTCAACCAGCTTTCAAGCCAAAATGTATATAATACTAGTTGAGATTTAGTAACTCACCCTTCCCCATGCTGCTGCAATTACTCTGCTTATTTTCCCTAAGAGAATAAATTTCTTATATAAATCAATTTTGCATTACCATTGCTAGGCCTTCCTAGATTTAATTCCATTGATGAAGTGGATCCTTGGGTCTCCAGAATATGTCCATTATTGTCAGCAAGTTGATTTCCATGATCATCCAGATGATCAGCAGGGGGAAAACTAGGTGAGCTAAAACGAGCTACAAAAAGGCAAGTTAATTTGGTTAGTTTACTCAAGCTGCCTCTTAAAAACTAAGATACTGCTCAAAATTGAAATGGCTTACTTTTCATATCATTTTTCAGGACTACAATTCTCTTATGGCCATGTCCTTTAATCCAGACCACCTATTGAGAAGGAAGCAGAATTGAACATCAGCACATGCTAAACTCAAAGCATTTGCTCACTGCCTTTCATCCAGCTTTGCTCTGACATTATTGCTAACAGTAAATGAAATCACACTGCTAATTTGTACTACACTACCCAAGTAAAGGCTCCAAGTAGTTGATACCAAAGGCAAACCATAGTGCCCAAAAGTATACTAAATATACACTAATGAAACTAAATGTGTAAACATGGAGCTGAAAAATTCCATTTTGTCACTCTTCAGAAAGACTGACTTACTTAAAGGAAATATTATAGCCACAAATTAGGTCACAAAATTATCCCAGAGCAGTAGGGATATGTGGATGACAAGAACATGGTGCTTCTGACAAGGTCCCAGAATTCTTCACTCCCAAACCCAATAATGCACTCTGATCAAAATGAGGGTTCAGTACTGTACAACCATTCATTCACACAGACAGAAAATCAATTCTCTCACTCAGAGATGCCAGGGTTGTTTATAGCCTTACTAGGAACAGTTCTTAAGCAAAATTTCACCAAAAACATATGTGCTGGTTTATTTTCTTTTTCTTTCCCAGATGTCTCTGAATATTAAAAATACAACTGGTGTAAGCTTCCCTGAAGAAGGTAATTATTCCAGTAATTCACCCCAACTAACAAACTGTGGTTGTGTAACTACTTTTAATCCATGCACAAATCTCAAAGTAATTGTGCAAAACTGAGTTCTTCACACCTGTGGAATTGCTCCCAACAGCTCTTCTAAATTATTGCATCCATATGCTTTAGGCTGCAGCACTTCTCCTGTGTATTTGCTGTATGCTACTGGGAACTCGTGAAGAAAAATTTGCTGATAGTGGTAGGTGTGAAGTAAGGACCTCACATTCTTTGCAAACATATACAGATTTGTAAGCTTGACATATTCTTCTGCTGCACCATTGGTAAAAACCTAGCAGAAAAAGAGGAAAAAAACAAAAGGAGAAAGAATTAGAGCACATACTTCCATAGCCTCTAGACACAAGGCCTTTTCAAACACATCAGAAAGGCAAGAGCTTACACACCTCAACCAAGTAAGGCAGACTCTTCAGGAGTTCAGTTAAGGTCATAAATCCATATTCACATGGATTAAGTGAAGTACTGTGGACTGTTTCATAATGTTGCTTAAGCTGTTCAACAGAGAGAAAGGATGTTCCATCCCAGGACATCAGCAAAACCAGCAACTGGGCAGTCAGAGTCCGCAGAGATTTTCTATTTATCAGCTGAATTTGCTTGCCAGATTCTGTGTCAACCACCTAGAAAAATTAATTGGTAAAGAAGTTAGGGACACAGAAGAGACTGATTTATAAATAAGATGTACAGCTGGGGTTTATTTAAGCATAGCTGTATCTGACATTCCCCTAGCCAAAACCGCACAAAAATCAAGCAGCTTATTACATGAAGTATTTACTTTAAATAGACAAGACCTGTACAGCTGTGCAGCAGTTTCTGTCCACTGCTAGGTATGATTTTACTCTTTGTTACAAGCCAGTTGGTCCTGACTGAGCTCCAGCCTAACACCAGCTGCTAAGTCAACAAAACTGGAGCAACTAAACCAATGTGCCCACATCCATGTAATTGCAACTTCTCTTTTCCATCGGCATAGAGGACCACCTATGTATTTACATTCAAAGTCTCAAACCATAGCTAAAAAAAAAAGTAAAGGAACTGAAAGCATTAGAAGACTGAAAAACTACTACAGTTATCAGAAAACTGTTTTTCACAGTAAGAAGTCAGGTGGGGGAAAAAATAAATTTGTACTGTTAAAATAAGTACTAAAATAGAATTTTGTACTTATTATTTGCTAAATAAACATGAGTATTCCCAGAGAATGCTGCAAGGTTACAAAAGAACAAAGAGAACATCGTAAGAATATAGAAACTACATATAAAACCCTTTTGGACTTTCCCCTTCCTGACTTAATGCTGTACTCCAGAAACAACATTTTGTTACACATACTGAGCCATGTCCTGTGAGACAGAAAACTCCTTAACACAACCCTACACACCTCCCAGAGGGATAACTGACAGGGCTAAAAGGTTACCTTTACAACGTGGCAGAGCTTCTGCATGAGGGCTGGCACAGAGCTGACGTCAAAGTCGTGCAGGCGCAGGGTGTAGCCAAAGGTTTTGCTGTACTCGGGCAGCAGATCCGCCAGCAGCAGCGAATTGTCCTTCTGCGCCCGCAGCAGCTTCACAAACTGGGCAGCCACTGCCTTCACCTGCTCCACCTCTGTCAAGGAGAGAATCTTCTCCTCTCCACACTCCAGTACCTCGAAAACACAAGCGACACTCTGCTGAAGTGATTGATGGAGTCTGGATGAACAAAGTCATAAGCCTCAGCTGAAACTCAGGGCTGGCAGGCAGGCATTTGCTATGTACCAGGGCTCAGCCACCTCAAAAACTCTTTCTACAGCAAGCAAAACCATATAACTTCTGAAATACAACAGAACAAGCAGCTAAATAGCTAACTTTTTAAAAGCAAACTGAACAGAACTTCAGCAAAACTTAGCTCAAATTTTGAGGCACTGTATTTTTTTAAAATTTGTTAACAAACAGCTTCCTGAATGTGCTCAAAACGATGGACTTCACCAAAACAGCATTAATAAAAGATTTTCTTAAATACAGCTGTCTAAACATTACAGGTGCACAGTTTACGCCTCGTAATAAAGTTTATGAGAAACAAAACCCCTGCTGAAACAGTTGTACACATTCCAGAAAAATGATTTTGTCCAGTTTATGATTTTAGGACTTACAAGTAAGACATCTGGTATGGCTTCAAAGAGTTCAAGTAGTTTTGTAAAGCCATAGTAAGCAAGTTTGCACTGACGCCCAAAGTGGTGGTGGTAACAAGGAATAAATTTATTGAAGGGCATTCGAAAATGGGGCTGGTGCCGCAGCAGATCCACCACCTCCTTGGAAAACTGCTTGGTTCTTTCAATTTCCTCCTGGGTACGTTCTAAAATTAAAAAAAAAAAGCAAGAGCTACACCTCAACACACTTACAAAATGCAACAGAATATAATAAGCAAACACAATGGCTGCTTTTCAGCCTGATCATGTATTATGCCAAGTCAGTCTTTTCTTCTACCACTGAGACCTTTACTAGACTTACATGTTTAAAAGTCCAAAATAGGTTATTAGCACTTTAGAAGGTTTTAAATAGCCAAATATGCTGGGTTTTTTTTCTGTATGGAAACAATCCACACTCTAATCATACCACAGAAAGCACAACTACATGCAAAAGTAGTAACACTGGATTTTTGCCACCTGTCCTGTTTTCCTGTTCTAAGTGTTCAGAGAATGACATTCTTGATTTGCTAGAACTTAGCAACTTAAAGGTAGAAAGACAATTATAAAAAAAATCCAAGCCACTTCTACACATTTGAGTTACTAAAGCTTTAGAATAGTCCAAGAACAATCTGTTTAGAAACAGCACAAGAAAGTTTCATGGACATACCTCTTTTGGGAATACAAATTACCATTTCATTGTCTTGCTGTGACAAACAGATGGTTGTATCTGGAATTTCTGATATAATATCAGCCAGTTCACACACTCCATACTCAGTAACATCCCAATCCTTAGAGAAACACCTGAAAATTTTAAAAATTTGTGTGTAATACAAGTATTAATGCATGCTGTGTAGGCAAAAAATACATTTTTTTGAGAGTTGAGAAAGTAAGCCTCACATCCTAAAAAAAGTAAGGATAATTTCCACACTGGCAATAATACTAGCCTGGAAAACTGAGGGGAAACTAGAAATCCATTCTAAACCAGAGAAGTAAGATCTACTGTCATATGAACAGTGTAACAAAGAGCTGTATATATCAACCAGTGGTTTTAAGTGTTTTAGGAAAAATGTAATTATGCTGTGTATACAGCTCCAGCTGGCTACACTTCTAATAGTCTGTATCTGCTTAATAGTTACAGCCATACACTCTTAAACAAGAACAGGTCCCAAGAGAAGGCAGATACCATCTCCTAGAAAATACCGTATTAAGCTTCCCAATACTGTATAATATATTATAATGTGTTTTACTCTTCCCATCTCTCCAACCAAAATCTCTCCGGAGAAAAAACCCTTCACAAACACTTCTATTCAACAAGTGGCCAGTGCTGACATTACATTAAGTAGATTTATAAACAACCAATAATGTGTTTTTGCCAAGAGTGGAAATAGGAAAGTGCACTCCCAAGAAGGAGCTGTTGGCACATAATTTACAACAGCACGCATTCAAAAACAGATTCATAGGTAGTTCTAGTATGTCACGGTTTGTTTAAAGCACATTAACTATTACTTTCTATCTTCATATTAAAGAAAGCATCAATCTTAATTATTAAAAAACCCCAAATACCCTATTTTTTATCATGCTAGAACAGAATGTTCCTGACAGGTATTACTCCTCATTTTTGCCACTGCTAGATCCAGTTAAAGCAGTAGAAGTAACTCCTGACAGTTAATCTATTCATTTTATATTTCCTTCTAAAGAAAGCCTAACACTAAGTTTTCCCTTTACTGTTCATGTTAATGTGCCATGACCCACTTGCTTAAATCCAACCTTGCAGCCATGGCTCCAAAGAGAACTAATGAAATATAATAACCCATTTCCAACCCCAATGAAATTAGATGAACCTTAAGTACTAAGGGAAGGAGTAAAATACGGCAGAGAGCTTTTAGTTTTTGTTTTCATTGGAAGTGTAAACTTCCACATAACAGTGAAAAGGCAATGTAGTTGCCACAGTTTTAAGATTTTAAGTGCTGACTCCTCTTATAGACATGCCCTGCACAGTTGTTCTTGTTTCATTAAGGATAACTTACCAGTGATAAGCCTGCAAGAATTCCCTCACAATAACTTGCTTACTGGCCTGGGATTTGAGCAGCTTCAGTAAATCTTGAGTGAAGCGCTTCACCTGAGCTCTGTGTGTTAGCGTTAACAAGCGTTTGGAACCCATGCCAAGAATCTGAAAGAAAATCAGATTTAGCCACTCACATCCAGTATCCTCAGTAAGAGGTATTTAAAAGCCAATATTAGTACAGGTAGGCTAGAAAAAGAATATAATAGAGACAGCATCTGGAATGACAGCCTCATGAAGCCACCCACTTCCTGTACTAAGAACTATCCCCTCAAGAAATTCAATACTTCATCCATGAGTGCTATTGCCACTTCTGCACATCTGCATTGGTTATTTGAGAATTCTACAACCAACTGCTTTTCAAAGTTGTAAGCTAATGTGACCACAGTAATTTTGTAATAAGGTCACATGACTTATTTCTCACAGAAATCTCTTCAAGCCACAGGCTACACATCTCAGCCCAACTCATGAGCACTCAGCATTTACAGTCTTCTTATGCTGCACACAGCACAATTAAAAACTTTTACCCAAGTACCTGCCAGAGGTTAAAAGTAGCTTCAAACTTTATTCCTGAGGCTTATATGAAGAGCTAATTTCACCAGAAGTTGTTTTGAAAGGGTAGGCACAGAAACAGCATCTCAAGAAAGAACACACCCACCAAGGTTCAGTCAACCATCTCTTTCAAGGGGCACTAGGTAATTACCCAGCATCTAATCTACAATAGCAACCAGGAATTCAGATAGCTGCAGCTATAATTCTGGTCAAAATGGCCAGTACCACATCACTCACCTGCAGTACATGAGGCACTGCTTCCAGCAGCTCCATTAATTTGGAATAGCCATAGTCAGACACTCGGCATTGCTTTGCAAAGTGGTGGTGGTAGGTTGGGATGAATTTGCTGACAGGGATGACACAGGATGGTTGGCTTTTGAGCAGATCTATCACTTCTCGACTGAACTGAATGAGCTGGGGATTACCTACAGGGCTCTTGGAACGCAGAAGCCAAGGATCTACAAAGAAAAAAGTCACATTACTGTACCTTTCACTAGTATTCTTCCACTAAACACTGCACTGTACTTACATATTGAAGCTACAGCATAGGGGAAAATAAGTATGAACATTCAAGATGAAAGTTTCTCCTTATAAAAAGTTTAACAATTATACATGTTTATTAACAGAACTTATTAGTTTAATTTTTTAGCATAAAAAAATTAGCCATATTTTTATAGCATAAAAAAATTAGTTCAGAGAAAAGGTTTTAAGCAGAAATATTTACCTGCAGTAGGAGGTGGTGGTTTGTTATGTATCCATTTGATAACTTTAATGCCATTCTGGGCAGTGGCAATGTTAACTCCGGGAACACAGGTAATCAGATGTTCTAAAGGAACACCACCTTGGCCTTCTGGCACCATTTCAAGGTCATTGAACTCTGACATGTAACAATCAGGAAAACTTTGGAGGACAAAAAAGAAATCTTCCATTATACACTAAAATACCACTATAATAATTGTCCTAAAAACATTGTTATTTTGAAACACTTCATGAGTAAGATTTCAACAACTTACTGACACATTACAGAAATCTTCATAAAATGCATATTTTAAATAAGTGTGCTGTTTTTGCTAAGCAAGAATTTTAAAAGTAATCACTTCATAGGGCATTAATTTGCTATAAAGGATACCATTTTATGTAAGAACTGAGTTTATATATAACCGGTAATTTCCATAACGTTTGAAGTCTTCAACCTATCAGACCTTACTAAAAACATAAATAAAAATACTTTACCTTAGTAAAGGCACAGTACCCTCATGTGTCTGTAGAAGACTGTGAACTTGGGGAGCAAATGTCTTCAGAGACAAAACCACAAAAGGAATTCTGTAAGAATCTGGATCAAATTCATGTTCACTGCAAAAATAAGAGGTTCAAGTTTCTATGCTTACTCTACACACAGCTTTAACATAGTATCTGTGCTCACATAGATAGTAAACATACTACATGCATGTAATATACTCCTACTAGTGACAATAGCACTTGTAGTACAGTACAAGCAACTTTCATCATGTTTTCCCCAGAAGTAATACAGCTACAGTGTAGATACAAAAATGCTGCTGGCAAGGATTTTCTTGCTATTTTCTAAGCCCGTGAGAGACTTTTCTCTCTCACAGAAGAGGTAGCAGAGCTATGTAAACAACCAAACACCTACAGCCTTGAAAAGTCTTGTTTATGGTACAGTAGAAAAATATTTTGACAATGCATGTTTTAGGATTTTAGCCAATCACCCCAAGGGGTGGCTGACCCTTTGTCCAATTAGACTATGAAGAAAAAAGTCTATAAAAGAGTTTGTAAAATAATTCAATAAATCAATCTTGCTGCACAATTCCTGCCTGCTGGATCTTCTCTCCTCCTCCCTATGGCTGTGGGACATGGTGATACCCTAGGGTTGTAGTAATACTACAGCAAATTTACAGAAGTAACATTTAGAAGACCATATTTTTATTACCTATTAAAACTTTCAAACTAAATTTTAGCATACGAGATGAACACCTAATAACTCCTCTAGTAGCACAACCTGGCAACTGTTGAATTATACAAAAAACTTAATACATGGCTTCAGGAAACCTCAGCTCACTATGAATCACTAAATGTAGCTGGAGGACAAAGAAGAATCATCAGCTACAATTACATAATGAAATTCAGGTAATAGAAGTCTCTAGTATGTATAACCTTCCTACATAACCAGAGAAATGCAGGCAACCTTCCAGCTTCCATTAAAGAAGTGTTCAAGTCCTGGCACCTGTGCTAGAACACAATTCTCTTACCTGGACACACTAACCCATGAGAACTGCCTAGAAAATTCAATGGCCCATCTCACTACTTTCTGCCTGACTTAATTCTTGTGAACATATGAGGAATGACTAGAGCACACTATGAGAACACACATCTCGACTTTAATACACCTGTACACTATAAATGATGTTCGAATATTTGTAAGATTTATAGTATTTTATACACAGCTTACATAAAGTCCTTATTCAGGCAATGCTGCTTACAAACAGGCTCGTGATATTCCAACTCTTCAAATATTATTGGACTACAGTTTGCTGAGGAGCCATCATGTGACTGTGAAGATCCCAAGGGACTCTGCCTGGCTTGGCTGCTGGGCAGGAGGCACACGAGCCTCCCATTTCCCTGGTCACGGATTGCCACAGTGTCTGTGAGTTTATACAAGTCTGAGACAATTAACTTACGGCCAAATCTAAAAGAGAAAGATTGAAATAAATGCACTTTATAAACACAGGTAAGGCAATGCTATAATCTGCCTTTTTAGTTAATAAACAGGAACATGCTAGAAACTATTTAATGCAAAATGTTAAGGTAACTAACCTATTCATAGCAATGCAAAAGAATTAAGTAAAATACTGAAAGTAGAACCCTCTAAAAAAGGCCAGTTTTGCCATCACTGCCTCTGGATACAAAATATGCTGCAACACCTAACAACAAAAATTCCTAACTTTCCACTCTGCTACTCTCTCTAAGTCACTGCAAAAGTCATACATGATCAGATTTTTTTAGAAGCACTGGAGGGGAAACCACCAGGAACTCACTTTTTTTCATAGATTTCTGTGAATTTGAACACAGGCAAGCAACAAGCAGGTGCATCCTGCAGAATGGACATTGCTTCTGAGCTGTAAGAGAAGTTTTGCAGCATTAGCACAAAATTAATATGCTGTTATTAGACTCCAGCCTAAATTAGCAAGATATTTACAGACACAGTTTATGAACTATAAATGAAACAGGACAAACTGCATTCCCTTCTATTGCAGCACTATAAAAGTTGTCATTTTAGATCAGGGAGTGCAAGTAGTAACACTTCTGTTAATTCATCAGGTCATGTCTGAAGGAGTTGCATCTGTCATAGGTGGTGCTAAGATCTGAGCACCTATAAAAACCTCAAAGCTGCAGAATTAGAAGTTATCAGCCTGGTCATTACAAACTTTGAACAGGCAAGAATGAAAAAAAGCCAATGGCAAGTAGTATATAATTGTAGAATACTCTACAGTCCAAGCACTAGTTTCATTCCCTGAGGAAATGATAACAACTTTTTTCCTAATGCTTTCTTTCTGGAAGAAAAAAACTCACTCGTATCCTCACTAGCAGCAGCACTCTAAGTTGTATCATATTTCAAGTAGCAAATGAAATGCTGCTGGTGTATCCCTGATGTTCAACTGTGTACCCACCCTTAAAAACAAAATTCATACACACTTTCTTGAAAGAAAGAAGAAATAGAGATGGCCCAGTGTAATCTTAACTCAGCTGCACAAATTAAGTTAAAGGTATATCGGTATTATGCAAGTATAGTAGTGTAGCTATTAAACCCTCTTAAACAGAGATCTAGAGTCTTCAGATGGAACTTAAAATATAAGCAGTACAGAAATGCTAAACTAAAAACCAGAGTAGTTGCATTTAATGTATTTATCAAGTCATACAACAGATTTTTCTTTACTTCCCTATTATCCCTTTAAGCAGTATTTTAAATCATCTCTCAGCTACTAATACATACTAGGACAATTAAGAAGATACTAAAGTGCTTATTACCTAAGTAGAGAGAGTGATTTACTAGCAGCTCCTGTTGCTAATGAGACCTGGATCCTCTTACTGCCAATTTTGTATCTGTGCAGACTGTTGACAGCACTGATGGCTTCTTGCAGGTTTTCCATCTGAACATTGGCCTTCAGCTGGTAGTCTGTGTGAGGACTGAGCTCCACACTTTTGACCTGAGAGGAAGAAGACACCTCATACATTTACAGCAAAATATTAACCCAAAGCAAGTCACCACTAGAGCAGTCTTGCTTTGGCCAAGAGCCAAATACAACACTAAAGGGAAGTGAGTGAGGAACCACAGCCATCAGTGCAATGCAAACAAGAGCCAAGTACAGTGATCCCGGAGTAAGGCAAGTCAATGGTATTTCATTAACACAAGCATCATCTTCCCATGTAAAGATTATGCCAGAAAAACGTCATCCACAGATCAGACAGAAATAGGACCACTGACCTCACCTTCCATAACTGCTTTTTACCAATTCACACTTTCCCTGCTTTTGATCACTTCTGACTCAAAACAGTTTTTACTGTGATTTTTAAGCTGACATTAGGAATTGAGCTTTACAGCTTAAAAAGGTTATCCTGTTAAAGCTTAAGTCTCATCCCTACATACTAATGAGCCACTTAGTAGGAATTTTATATACCAAACTTCAGAATACCAGATCTAAGAAGACCACACACAGATTAAAAACCTAGTACAAGTGGTTATCTGGTCTTTTTAACAGGAAAAAAAAAAACCAAACAACACAATCCATCCTTTTAACAGGGTTTAAAAGTCCTGCTCCCAACACCTTTCTACTTCTGCTCACCTGAAGCTAAACCACAAACATGTCCCTAAATACATAAACAGGAAGTATTTAAAAAACAGATTTAATAAAAATATTTGAGCCTTTACCTTGCCATGTCTTGAGAAGACTTCTTGTAAATTTTGCTGCAACTCTTTCCTGGACAATCTGTAATCTATGTTGCTGATCTGAATGTCTGCACCATTTGCAAAAGGATCAGGGCAGTCTGTACCACTGGTATGATTCACTACATTAAATGTGAGTGGAGATGATCTATTTGAAAGATTGGGAGACATACTCCTGGATAAAATAAAAACATTTATGAGCTGAAGTAACTGCACAATTCCAATATATACATCTCAAAATCAAGTAACAGACAGGTCTAGCGCACAAATACAGCGCTTAGAAGGGATTTTCCCAGTATGTGTGTGCAGGCAAAACAAATTCCAGCACAAGCAAATCAGCTGTCAATAATCAATGTATATATTGGTGAAGTCTCACTTCCCCTCCCAAGACAGACAAACACTTACCGAGATGACCAACAACTCTGAGACATCAGTAAAGGACTGAGTTGTCTTGAGGCTGTCAACTTACTGAAAGCAGAGGGATAGCTGACCTGAAACACAGTTTCATCTTTGTCTTTTTTATCTACAGGGGAATTGGTAATGCTCCTGGAAGCCGAGGTCTCTTTTCTATTTACAAATGTATATAAGAAAAAGAAAAAACATCATGTTTCAGAATTTACATCAAAAATATGTAACTAACATCAACATCTATTTTTATTTTTAAACATACTTCTGACTATTTTTGGAGGACAAGTCTCCTGCTCCCATTTTTTTGGTTGCCAGAGACACGGAAATTGCTGCATTAGAGTTACTCTGAGGAGAAGGAATTTGTTCTCTTAAACGTTCTTGCTGGTTTTCAGTATTTCTACTGATGTTCTTTGACTCAAGGCGGCACAGCTCCTATATGAAACAGATAAAAGGTCAGCATAAAAGCACCAGACATCCCTTGCCAGAGGCTTTCTTTCTGATGGAAAGCTAGGTGACTGACCATTTTTTCTTTAATAGCGTTTTCATTGGCATTTCCTAATAAGGAATTTTTGATTTTCTGCAGCAGAAGACAGTAGACTGTCAATTACTTGAAATGTTTTGCTACACTGTAGGTCTAACCCTACTTCTCCTTAAAACAAGCAAAATGGACCACTCTAGATGTTACTTATCACCAGTGCAAAAGTCAAAAGTGGCAAGAACTTGAGAGCTAATACCAGCAGTATTTTCAATTTGAGAAAAACATGGCAGGGAGGGGGAACAACAACCACCCTCACGTTAATTGTCTGCTTCCCAAGCAGATGAATACAGCTTTCATTCAGGAATGTCAACACACATTACAGTTAATCATTTAATAGGACTGACAAGTTAAAGTTGTAACAGAAGCAATCCTCAGAACACAAGGAAAAGCAAGAATATGCAACAAGGCAGAACAACAATACCTGTAAACTTTTGACATTTGTGGGTTTGATGATAGATCCATGGATCTGGAATCCTCTCCCAGCAGAGCCTTTGGTACCAGCAGACTGATCATTTGAGTCTTTGTTGAGGAGGCACAGCTTCGTGTTCTTGTTAATTTTTTTGGGAGACTTGACCTTCTCAGTTCCCACAAAGCTGGAGCTTTTTGTTTCACTAAATTCTTTGTTTTTGGGAGTGAAAGACACTACAATCCTGTTACCAAAAACATCTTCATTTTCCATTCGCTTCCGAGCCCGTTCCGCACTTTCCTGGTTTAAGAAGCGGAGAATTGCGCTGCTTCCAGAAATGCTCAGCACCTTCCCTCCACAGTTGTCTGACAAACGCCTCAGGCGATTGCTGACACTTTTGCTGTCTCTGTTTGTTGGCAGATTATAGACATATAACAGTGTATGACAAGCCTGTTAAAAGGGAGGAAGATTTCAGTCTGATTATGCCAGAATACCCTCTGGTTCAAACCCAGTAGTTTTAACACTGGTTCTTGGTGACCATGCCTTCCTCCCACCACCCCCATCCCATCACCAAGTTACTCCTTTCGCAGCACTCAATCTGTTTGGAAAACTCTCATACCAAGGCAGACCCTCAAACTTCCATCTCAAATATAATTTAAAGTTAGAATAGACTAGAGTCCCTGATCAATGGATCAATACCTGATCAGTTCTCCAGATGAGAAAGCACCATTGTTAACCATCCAGTAACCTATATGTTCTATACATGCATATGAAAACATAGGTCAGGAAGTTATTTCCAAGAAAGAAAAAGTCACGAGTGCTGTGCAAAGACACCATAACATATCCAGAGGGAATCACCAAGGAAGACAAAAGCCCAAGAAAAGACACAATCACGTAAAACTTAAGAAAGCATCACTAAGATGTCTTAATGCACAACTAAGTTCTTACCCAAATTTTCTGCAAGGGAAAGAAAAGCATGTAAGGTATATTATCTGGTAAAACAGTTATTGGTAAGAATGGGACTTTGCTATTTCACTTTTTAGTAAACTACTTTATAATTTTATTATTTCATTCTTTCTGCCTAAAAGCAGAAAGCAAACATTCACATGGTAGTAACTGAAATACAGATAGTGGCCAAATACACAGCAGACATCATTCCCCATCATAACTAACACATACATAATTTCAGCCTGTTCTCCTCCTAAATTACAACAAAAACTCCAATCTGACACTTGGGAAGGTCTGTTGCATCAAGAATTAAAATCTTTACCGGCATTTTCAGTGGTAACCTTGGTGGCAAGTCTGAAATAAATTCTTCAAAACAAATAAGCTCATGGGCATGATGTAAGAGTGCTTCTGAAGCTTGGTTTTTATGTACCAAAATTATTCGGAAACCATGTCGATGTCTCAGGTCACTCAGTTCCAAAGCAAAGTTTACATCAGCTGGAGGCGAAAAAAATTAAATAGGCAAGGAAACACTTGAAAAATCTGACTGAAGAAACAAAACCACAAATCTCACTCAAGTTCTGTTTACCAGTGGAAATTTCCAATGAAAAAACACCACCAGCTACCAGGCTTCTCAGACATTATTTAAAATCAGCAGTTCACATTCAGTCTCAAGACAAGGGCTTCCTTTTAACTGCAGCTTGTAGCAATTCATCAGCAGAGCATTGGACTGGTACTGGATATTTCTATAGCAAACATTTGTTTAGCTTTAGAGAGAAACCCAAGGCCATCACATGGCAATTCAATAGTTGAGTGGATTGCAGATTTAACTGTATAATATGCTGCTATGAGAATTAAAAACAAATACATTTTGCTCAGACCATAAATACAACTTCATGTGTTTTAATTTAGGAGCTTCCTGCTGAAGCTAACTTCAGGTAGTAGTTAGACACGTACCTGCTGATACTCAAAAAGGCATCAAATCATAACAGTGACTAAACTGAGCCAAGTTCTCTTCTTACTCTCCTTGCTTTTCCTCTGCTGCCACTGACATTAAGAATTCTTCAGCAGTTCAGTTAAAGCTGGTTCAAAACACCACCCTTGGCAATCAAAATAGTGTCATATGCAAAAATACTATGGAAGAGAGGAACTGAAGCCAGCACTGTAGCTGAGTATCACAAACACTTACTTGACACAAGAACCACAGTGGCAGGTGCAGTGTGTGTATCAGCAAATCTCCTCAGACTCTGTCTGAGTTTGTCATCAGCAGCATTCTTGGCTGTAGCATTGATATGTGCAACAGTCACCTGTGGAAATACACAGACACACTGAAGTAAAGTTTCAATGTGAACTGTGCTTGATTCAATGGAATTTTAAAAAAAACCTTAAAATACAAGCTCTCGCATGCACTTTTAAATTAGGTAAATTAATGCATGAAATGGAGCATGTAGGGATCAAAAAGTGTTCTGTGAGCACTAAACTTCGACGCTACTTGTTCAGCAATGTCTTTGGGGTGACTTCTGCTGTTCTGTTTAAAGGATAACAATTCATAGACTTCAAAAACATGCCAAAAAACTGTCAACCTGTTATTACACCTGCAATTTAGAAGGTGGTAATTTCTGACATAGAAACCAGCACAAAAAGTTTAAAAAAATATGAAGAAACAGAAGGTATTGATGGAAAATATATGTAGTGTTAAAGGTGCTCCAATCAATACCACATCTACAGGTATCCTTACCAATCAGCACAGTATTCACTAACAAAGTAAAAAAGTTAACTTCACAGAATCATAGATCTTTTAGGTTAATCATTTAGTTACAGATTTGAAGGATAACAAAAACTCCACCGCATTTTACTGGATGAGATAAAAACACTCTTGTGAACACTAAAACTAAAGCTAAACCAGTTACCTACAGAAAACAGAATGCAGATTCACTTTTAAAATATATCACAGCAGAAAAAAAAAGAAATCAATGTTAGAGACCCCAACCATAAACTAAATATGCACTAAACCCACAGAAGCGAACAAAGATTTAATGAATGATAATCACTCTTGGCGCACTCAAAGTACACAAATTCTCAAGCAAGAACCCCAAGCTGGTGCTGGTTGGATACCTGGCAGTTGTTTAGCTCCTGAATGACTTCTTTGTTTTCTTTACTAATGTCACACACACAGATGAATTCTGCCTCTCTGTGACCTTTAAAAAATTTCTCACGAATCCTCTGCACAACTGCTATAGCTGAACGGCCAGTGGGAACTGAGCAGTTTTCAATATCCCAGAAGACTCCAATGGGGGGCAAGTTTTCCAGAACTTGGCCTGTTATTGCAACTTCCGGGGACCCTGTGCAGATGGAAGAACACAGCTCATTTTCATCTCCAAATACTGAAAATGCTAAACCTAGCATACTATGCTAGACATGGGAAGCCTTATGAACAACATGCCCAGGAATGCAAGTTCAGTTTTACTTTCTTAAGGAATCCAACAAACCATGAGTCTCAAACAGAAATTTAGTCACTATCAAGTTTGGATAAAGATGCAAGACAACTTTGACTTCACTTTTAAGCTCTCAAACAATAAAGGAACGTCTTTTAAAAATTACCAAATGCCAGAAAAAACTGTCTGAAGTTTGCCTAACACTTGGTGCCGTATCAGCAACAGAAGCAAAACATGGAAACTGTTCAAATTCACATTGTGGATTAGATAAAAAAATCTAAACAAAACTGGATGAGATGACCAGCATCATGATGGCAATTACATAAAATTAAGGCAGTATACCACTAACACAAAGGTATCCTACAGCTCAGGAGAGGGAGCTTAAGAGTTTTTGCTACTGCAGGCTAAGCTGGTGTTTCAGCACTCTGAAAATCTATTTAAATTTGAACCAACATTATACAACCATTCCCTCCCCGCAAAACAACTTGAAAAGAAACACGAGGAATGACACAGAATCCTCACAGTTCAAGAACAAGCTACAAATTAATGTTACCTGAGACTTTAAAATAAGGCACACCAGACGATCATATCTGTTCGTGTGTATGTTGACTAGCTACACAAAGATTCACTGGAATCACATTTTGTAAAGACACTTGATAGGGGTGTATCACCTTAAAAACCTTAAAATGGATGTAGTCTTAAAGTAAAACTATCAATTTCTTAATATTCTGTGACTTTTAAAAGAGTTTATAACTTTTATACTAGATACAATTTCGTAATTGAAGCAGTACTAACACCGTAGAAAGACCATGCAAGTATTTCACACAGTATTTTCCTCTTAAGAGCACTTGAGAAAACTATACTGTAATTATAAACGTTACACCTTTACTGCATATGGAGTGACAACAGACACTAAGCTATGAAAATGCTTTTCAATTATGGCTATAGATAATTTCGTTATACATCACCAGAACAAAATAGCTTCCAAGTCTGCAGAATTTCTTTTTCTAGTTCTTAAAACAGTAAGAACAATAATAGTAAAATCAAAACTCTAGGCAAACAATACAGTAAATTAAGTAGTCAAAACATGTAAAAGCAAGTGATGAATTTTCAAGAGAGACAAGATATTTTTTTTACTGTTTAGTCTTTTATGACTTTACAGAAGTTTCCAGATAACAGCGCAATTTAAGAGAACTCTTGCTGTGCAACAGTATCTAAAAGGAGAACATCAACTAAATGGAAGTTTCAAGCAAACATGGTTTACCATATTTCTGTGGTGATTTGCCAAGGCTGCTTGCCAGTATCAAGCTCTTCTCATTTCCTGCTCCTTTGGTTCCACAGCCATTACAGATTGGGATAGGAACAGGTGCAGTCTGTGCACTTGGAGGAGGAATATTTGGCCAGATTTTAGCAGCATCAACTAGGCTGTTTCTGGTTGGCTGTTGGGACAATTTTTCAGAATACATGTTCATTTAGTATACAAAATTAACACATGCTAATCCATGCTAGAAACATTCAGTTTCCCTTCTGCAACAAATGCCAGTTCAGATGTACTCTACAAAGCTAATTAACAACAGTATGCTGGCATGAAGGAAGCTCCTGTCCTTCTATCCCAGCATGTTCAGCTTTAGATTTCCAAATGCAAGAAAGATTCTACTAAACTCAACATATCAAGACATGTCACCTTTAAGTAGTACTAATATGCATCCTCTAAAAAAAAAAAAACCAAAAAAACCAACAAAGCCCAGTCAGAGACCTAGTATGCAAAACCAGCACATGAAGAGTAGAAGGTGTGATAGTAATTCCAAATATACTGAATTCACCATTTAGTTCATTAAAATTACATTTTACTTTTATATTGGAAACTCAAACTTAGAAGTTTAAGTAACACATCCTGCAAAGTTGAGTAAATTATTTCACTAGAAATTCCTAGTGATGCTCAAGCACAGTTCTAACAAGTCCTAAATTTTACTAAATTGGTACTAAAGTATAAATTACAAATTTTGGAAAACTGAACGAAGACCTATCAAACCAAACCATCAAATTCACATTCAAACCAGGACTAGAATATCCTTGTAGCATAAGATGTATCATCTGACTTACAAATGGCTCTTTATTGATCAGCTGCCCAAGGGTACATCTTAACTGTTGTTAGCCTTTTCTCAGAGTCCCTACCATGGAACAGTTTAATCGGAGCTGTAAAGAAGAGATGACTGGATTTGAAAGAAGTTAGAACGCTACTTGAGTACATTAAAGATCCCCTGTAGGCTAAACATTGTGATAGCTCTTTTGTCTTCCTATGGCACTGAATGTTACCTCAGAAAAGTGCTCAGCTTCAAAAAGGCTGTCTAGTACATTTGGACTGTGCATCACCAACTAGGGGGATGCAAACTGCACCTTCAGTTTTACTCAAATTACCCAGTTTCAACATGAACCACATAGCACAGTAAGGAATGAGAAACACAGGGTGTACAAACCTTGCTCAAGCAGTCAGTGCAGTAGTGAGAGCCCTTCAGACACACGGGAGGTGCCACATTTAGGTGCAGAGGGTTGGCGCACACGCGTGACGTCAGTTCCGACTGTGCCACGTGCTCATCCAAGCGCCCCGCGGCCCCACTCGTGAACTCGGGACAGGGGAAATAGCCAGGAGATGGGCAGCTCTGCAGGGCTGGGAACTGATGCAGTTTGTGCACGTTACTGTGACAGGGCTGGAAATGGAGTTTTCCACAACAGGCCAGATGCTGACAGGAAGATACACTGTTTTCTACGCACATGCCAGAGAACTCACTGGAAATTCCTGCCAAACTGCTTCTAGCTGAAGGGTTCTTCAGTGAAGATGCAGACTGATAAGCAAATCCTGACCCTACTTGACAAGTTATTGTCCCAGTGCTTTTTGAATCTAATACTGTGCCAGGGTGAATCAGGTTTCCACCACCACCACCACCACAATGCATTTGTGGAGTACAAGAAGAGTCAGAGCCATGAGCACAGCAGCTTACTTTGGGGCCAGGGGAAAGCTGTAATTGCTGTTGCTGAAGAGGATGAACATCAGGAAGCGGCACTGCTGGAAACAATTTAGAGCCAGAGTGAGGAGATGCAGCATCCTTCAAGTCTACAGCAGCTTTCTTGTTCTCCATGTAATCTTTCTGGAAAATTAAAGCACAGTTACACTCACATACATTAATAAAACGATAATTTTATAGGGTAAAACCCGCGTATTTTAAGACTATTACAATTTTGCATTCAAAGTGCTACCCTTATGATTACTATTACCTTATTGACTGAACACATAAAATATTAAAAGAACCACGTCAGTTACGTGTGCCAGTCTTAGGTATACTGTTATCAGTGGATTTTGGAAACAACAAACCCAAAGAGTTATACACCAAATAGCAATGAGTCCATAAAACAGAATCATAAAAGCAGAAAACTGTTAGGCTAAGGCTCAGAGATCATTATTTCTTGTAAGAACAAACACAGATGGATGTGACAAAGCTTCACAATTCGCAGATACACAAGTAATCATATTTTAGTTTGAATAACGACTTAAAAATTGTATTAAAATTCCGAAAGTAATTTATTAAAAGAGTATGACTTAAATAAATTAGAAATTACATCAAGCAGGTAATATAGCAGAGGCCAAAGAAGGCTAAAGTTTCACAACAACCAAGTGTTTTGTCTATTCTGATTTAAGATAACAAGATGTACAGACAAAGTTTTTACAAATGCCAGCAGTGAAAACCAAGCAAGGTTAAAAGAAGCATAGAATACTCAAGGTCAGTAGAGGTAACCTGCACAGAACACTGCTACAAAACTTTTGAACAACTTTTATTTTCCAAATTGAATTTAATGCATTTTCTAGTACACATGAATGAATAATTAATTACTCAACTTGAAAACCATTCCTCTCTACTTGATGCTGTATCTCATGAAGATAAACTCTGCCAAAAATCTGTCTGGAACTGATTTATATACCAAATTCCAGATTTTATGGCAGCGCCCTTCCTAACCCCCAACACATGAAAACAGCAACACACTCATTCATTTCTCTTATGCCTTTACTTAAAAGTCAGATTAAATGTGTCTGAATCAGTGTTATTTAACAGTTGGAGCTAACTTGATGAAGTACCTAATTGTGTTCTACTACTCCTTCTAATCCTTACCCTTTGCATATTAAATGTATAGAATTACATACATTACAGAAAAGGAACATTTAAAGAAATGGAAACAAGGAGTAAGACATTGTGAAGAAGAGTATCCACAACTGCTATAACTACTATACAATAATAATTCAGAGAACTATATTTGCCTCCAAACTAAACACACAAACTGGAAGCATGACCTCCCCATCTCTACTCTTCAACAGTAACTTGGCAGAGCTCTCCAGAAGCTCCTTACACACCTTTTAGGCAGCCAGTTGCATTATCCCAAACAGCTGTGGCAAATAAAGCCTGACAAGCAAAGCAACTTGCCTGTTCCCACCAACACGGGTGTGAGTGCTGTGAGCACAAGTGAAGGCCTCAAATGCCCAAACAGATTTTGTACTTACCTTGGTAACTGCTGCCTCCTCTTCCTTCCCTCCCCACTCCCCTTTAGTCAGTAACACCACTGGAGTCAGCCACCCACCCCCTCTGCACTGGGAGCCCAACTATACTCTTAGGGAAGGCAGAAATTACCGTTTTCGCACTACAAGGCAAAGCCTTCTCAGCAGCGGAAAAGCAATTAGAAAGTTTCCAGAGCCATGGTTTAGCATCATTCTCTTGTCTCTGAAGCCATCCCAATGATCTATTGCAGAGGTTCTCCGTCCTGTTTCCTTCCATCATACAGCCAAACAAAAAGGTTCAACATCCTTTCATCCCCCCTTCCTTTCATTCTTCCCACCTGCTAAAGGGAAACAAAAAAACCCCATGCTTTAAATAACTTTTAAGGCAAGACAGAAAAACGGTGGTGACCTTAAGAATTCCACTACTGCTCCATCAGCGAACCTGCATCATTTACGTTAAATTTAATTATGCCTATGGCCAAGGCCTTCACTATCCTTTTTAATACAGGAATGCTCCTCGTAACCTGCAGCACAGAAGAACCAGTCTAAGGGAAACACCTTGAGGTCCATGGCATTAGCTGGAGTCACACAGCTGCTGATATGAAAGAGTAGTCTCAAACCTTCAGTGCACTCTCCTAGAAAGACAAGCCAGGAAGTAAGAACAACTCAATTGTAAATACACAACAGGTGCAACTGAACTCAGCTGAAAGAATTGAGCTGTATATTCACTGTTTTTCCACCGGCTAAGAAAACCTATACATAACACACCTCTATTAAACACACAGTATTTAGCATTTAAAAAGAGCTTCGAATTATTAAAATAAATTTACAAATACTTCTGCTAGTTCTCAAGCTGCCCCACTGTACATCAATTTAGCTTTACAGAACCACAAAGCAGCAAAGCAACCTAAGGCTCAGTACGAGAAAAACCGTGGTTAGCAATCAAGTCTTCTTCCCCTCCAACTACGTGCTGCATTCATTAGATTACACTCCTTCAGGTTCTTTTGTATTTAATCTTCAACACAAGAACCATAGAACACATTACATTACAAAACAATACATTTACCTCTGCATTGTTTTTAACCTCAAAAGAAGTTTTACGGTTTCTTTTTCTTTAAGCAGAAATGCTTATTCACGCGGATCCTAGCTATCCGAAAATTATGCTGTATACAGTATCAAGTTCATCCAGTTCTACAACTCCAGAGTACGTTACTTTTGAATGTGTCTGATAGCACCGGTTAATTTCGGAATTAAAACGGTAACTGAAAAGAGTTAGCGTTACATTAACCACTAAAGCCCCCGGTTCTCCCACTGCGTCCCGAGGCGCTTCTAGACCGACCCTCCCCCACGCCACCCCACCCCACCGGCCCCAGAGCGCTGCCGGGCTCCGGCTGCCCCGGGCCGAGGCCGCCGCAGCTCCGACCGCAGGGCAGGACAGGACGGGCCGTGCCGTGCGGGGCTGGTCCTTCGCTGCCGCAGCAGCCCCGCGCTTTCAGGGGCCCAGATGTGCTCCCCTGCCCGCCTCACCTGCGCCGGCCCCGCCGCCCCGCGCCCGCCGCCGCCGCGGCCCCCGGCCCTTTGTTGTCCTCCCTCCTCCCGCTCAGCTCCTTCTGCCGTCAAGCGCCGCCGCGCGCCGCCAAGCAGCACGCTGCCGCAAAACCGGCCGTCGTAATGCCCCGCGCCCGCCTCCTTTAAAGCGGCGGCCTTGAGGCGGGCCCGGAGTGGTGTGAGCGGGGTTAAAGCGCACAGAAACAGCGCAGTAACTATCAGGGTTGAAGCCATGACATGAATGTGTAAAAGAGTCTGCAGGGAGGGCTCAGAGCATAGACCAGGCTCTGCTCTCTGGGGCCCAGCAATGGGAGCAGAGGAACGGGCAGGAGCTGATGCCCAGGAAATTCTACCTGAACACGAGGAAGAACTGCCCTGTGAGTGACCGAGCCCTGGGACAGATTCTCCAGAGAGGCTGTGGAGTCTCCCTCGCTGGAGATACTGCAGAGCCAGGGAGGTGGGACCAGGTTGACCCCCTGTGGTCCCTTCCAAGCTGACCCCGTTCCGTGGTTCTGTGACAGCAGGGTGTTGGAGCAATCGAGGAATGCAGAGTATCAAGTATCAAGTTGATACATATCCTAGGAACAGAGCACTACAAATCCTTATTTCCTTGACAACTAATTGTTCAAATAGATCCAAGCAGAAACGAATAGAGTATAAGGTTAAATAACAACTTGGTAGCAGCTGGTAGGATGAAATATAACCTCAAATTACTTAAGGTGATTATAATGCTAAAAAAAAAAAAAAAATCCTTGACTTAAGATAAAAATGACATGGCAAAACCCAAAACGTCAGTGTGTTATCAGCACCATTTGCATTCGGAATCCAAAACACAGCACTGTACCAGCTACTGAGAAGAAATTAACTCTATCCCAGCTGAAACCAGGACAGTGACCAATCCCCTGTTTCTGTATCATTCTTTCTTTGTTACCATTTTCTATAAAAGACTGCTGGTTTCCTCGAAGGTGCACCACCTGTGTTAGATGCCTGACACCCTGTTCTGTAGAACGGTAACAAAGTCGAGTATTTTGACTCAGTGTTGCTTGGTTCTTGCACACTGGATGAAAGAACAATGGGATAAGAAAAGGGGTCTCCAGGAAATCCCGTGGAGTGGCCTGGCCACCCAGCAGGTACTTACCAGGTGTGGTTATGGCTCAAACATGTGTCAGGCAATAAGGAAATTACCAGGATGCTGAATTGGGCTCTTACAAGTAACAATTCTGAACACCATGCACAGAATTTAAGGTTTCACTTAGAACTTAATTCACACACAAAAAAGTCTGGGTAGATTGTCAGGGACATGCACTTTTAAGTGTTTTTGGGAGCCTCTTGCCTTGAAGGCAGTTTACAGTCCCAAGCCCAAGGACAGCAGTTAAATGTCAATACAGTTCAGAAATCTTCTGTTTGCTTATTTTAACGGACGTGTCTGACCTCTCTGTACTTTCTCTGGATGCCTTGGGCATCATTAGCTATTCCCCAAGTAAGATGTACACAGCTTGAAAATATAAAGCAATTACTGGCTAACAAAAAAAGAACAACCTTCTAAGAACCCACTGGATTAGGCATTAGTGCGTCCCCACCCCTGAGACAAAACACGTGAAGTCTGCTGGCCAAAGAAGCATCAAGAAAGCTGTGGGCATCCACTCATCATTCACTGGGTCTGTTGATGTGGTGACACTGGCAACTCACTAGAGAAAACTGGGGTTCGCTCACTTTAGGACTGTATAACTTTCCACATTGATATTTTTCCTCTTGAATCCTCGTGCTGCTAATAGTCCTTTTCTCAACAACCCTACCTTTAATTCTAATTTTCCTGTTCTTGCCTTTCTACAGTCATAGCTCTGTCTCAGGGTTTAACAGGTCTCTTGGAAGGCTGGGCCAAAGTCATGCAGCCAATCCATGTTATCCAGGCTGGGCTTGTTGCTCAGGTCGTGGCTGAGCCCCTCAAGGAGAGAGGTTAGTGACAGCACAGGGTGGGGATCTCTTTTTGTTGCCTGAGTATCTTTTGATCATAATTGTGGCATTAGCCTAAGCTGGAATTTACTTGCACCTTTGCCTAAGAGGCTGCAGCCAGCAGCAAGGAGAAACCCTGGTGAGAATGCTCAGAGCCACAGCCAGGCTTGCCAGGGTCACCGGGGGTGTCACTGCTGTGTGCCAAGGCCAAGGGAGCTGCTGTGTTCTGCTCTGCTTAATAAACCAGGTCTATTAGTGAGCATTTGGCAGTTTCATAAAAAATGTGTCAGTTCAAGATATCAGAAGGTTTTGAAAGTAGTGAGAATCTATTTCTTGCTAAAGCATGTGCAAATCTGATTCTATATATACAGACTGCAGAGAATTATATAACATCTTTGAAGAGACAGAAAAAATGTTTTATTAATGCCAAATACTTGCTTTTCAGTGATAGCAATATTTCCATATGACATTCTAACACGTTTGTCACATCTTGCTATTGGTGTCAGTAATCCATTTGAAAAAAATTTAAAAAGCAGTTCAATAGTTTGTAATGACAATTGGTAAGCAGTTTCTGTTCCATCCATAGAGTGGGTGGTGTGATGAGTTATTTAATTCTCTAAGAAAAGCAAATATTTTTTTCCCAACAGAAACTTATTGCCAAAAGATAAGGTATTACAACCTTACCAGAACTTACAGTGGATAAATTTTCGTCCACTTAGCTTTCATGGAAGAATCAGTGTGGCCTTCTCATTAAAATAACCAGCACATGAATCCTAGCACCACAAAGATCTGCCAGTTATTAATTATTAATCAGCAAACTAAAAATAAATGCATAAAATAATTTCTCCTCCTCTGCTAATTTTGAAATAGACAAGTGTTCTCGTTCTTCTTGCAAACAAGGCAGTCACAGTGATTACAGTAACCATTTTTTAAGAATATTTATTGCTTGTGTACAGTAGTGTTTCTGGTAGTGCCTCTGAACCCCTGGCATTTGTTAGGGTGCTGTTTCACTCTTTCAGAATTAGACAAGAGGCTAACAGCTTCCTCTGAAATCTCAGAATTTTTGCTGTTTTACAAGTATTTCAATATGAGAAATTTTAAAAATACTTGGGTGTACCTGTGACATGTTCTGTGTAGTCATACTATCCTCAAAAATTTGCTTGAAATGTTGGACTAAAACATCCTTTGTCCCAAACTTGTGAGCGATGTATAATTTTTTTAATTACTGGGAACATGCTACAAGAGTATGTGGTTTCTTTTCTGCAACTTATCCGATAATAAAAACATTCTTGAGTAATGACAGAACTGCAAATGCTATTAACCCAATTTTTAAAATACCTTATTTAGTTTTCTCTTCATAGTTGTATGATAGTTTGTCTCCATTTACTTCTGCTGAGCATCTGACCTGAAAATATAGTTATTTTGCTGAATGCCTCACCAGAAAGTAGAACAGTTTTGCTCGTCCTTTCAGTTAAAGTTATCTTAGTTATGGACAGATTCCTTCTAGTGTAATATTTATGGAAAAGCATCCATTGTCTTAGTTACAGTCCCAGCCTTATTCTACAAAGCCTTTGGGAGAGGCGTATTTCCAGTTTAGACAACTTTTTTCAGAATCAGACTGTGTGCTCCAGGCCTGGTGTTTCATCACAGAGGTAAATGAAACTGGGACCGGGGCTCCTGCGCGTGGGTGCCCATCAGCAGCCCTTTGGGAATCGCTGCCGGGTGGGAGGCAGTACTCGGTGACACATGGCCCTGCCTGTCCGGGCTGCTGTGATACACGTGTGGTAATTTGTGCTTTTGTTTTGGCTCCGGAAACAAATGCCAGGCACCACTAATGAGCAAGTGTTTGTGTACACAGTTGGTAGGAACACACCTGAGGCGCTTGAGAAAGCCTCTGCATAGCTCGGTTCCCTTCCTATCGATCCTGCCTGACAGGGCACACGGCAAGGAATTTATGGGCTGCAGGGAGCCCCATTGTCTGCGGGAGCTCGATTCCCCTGCGGATGCCAGCCGCTCGTTTTCTGGAGTGATGACATCATGCTGAGATAGAGATGAGTGGAAGCGTCCAATATTTCATAGACTGCGACACAGAAACCTGTCCTTGGTTGGGAAAAGGGCACTTTGGTCTAAAGATGTTGGGCTGGCATTAAAAATAGTTACGGGCGCTGTCTCGCTGCTTGCTTTTGCAGCAGAGGTCTTTTGAATTGAGTAAACAGAATTAATGTAAAGTTTTTCCTCTGTAAGACCATTTTAAAGGCAATCACGCCTTTAAAATTACGGCACGTACTGGTTTACACCCTTAGCACCTCAGAAGATGGGGAACCTTGTGCATGTGACTGTAGGTCATTGAACGTGGACGGAGGTGTTTTAGGGAGGCTGACGGGGGCCGGGAACAGGAATGGGAATAGGGCCGGGATGGGGATTGGAGTCGGGAACGGCCGCGGCCGCCGCCCCCGGCGCCGTTTGAAAGTCACCAAAGTTTCCGACGCGCGTCCCGGCGGCGCTGATTGGCGGAGCGGCCCGCACCACGTGATCGGCAGCCAATGGGGCGGCGGCGCCGGCCGGGCCGGGAGCGGCGGTGCGGGCGCGGCGGGAGCGCGGTGAGAGCCCAGCACGGCCCGGGGGAGCGGGGCCCGGGACCGGGGACACGGGACCCTGCCCGGCTGCGGCCTTGCGCGGACCTGAACCTCCTTCTGCTTCTGGAGTTGCTCGTGCGGGTGCTGGTGGGGTGGGGAGCGGAGCGTGGGAGCCGTGCCCACTGGTTTAGCTCCCGCCCGGCTTCGTGCCTCGCATGGGAATGGGATCCGGGAGCGCTGCCTTGCTGACCCCTTGGCTTGCAGCTGAAACCATCAAGGTCAGGCGTTTCAGCGGGGAAAAGTGCGGAGTTTCCTTAGGAGTCACTAGAAAGTTGCCAGTGTCGGAGCTGGACTGGTTACTAGGAAGAGGAGGGTTTTGCTGAATTCTGCCTTTTGGTAGAGAAGCCCCGGAGAAGCTGATAACTCTTTTCAGTGCTGGCTGTGGGATTTTGTAGTAATCCTGACGCTCCCGTGACCTCTCCCTTTTCTTTCTCTTTTGTGGCGATTTTCTTTTGTACTGCTTAAACAAAACAAAACAGGCCCATGTATTACAGGAAGACCCTTTCAAGGGGAATATTTTAAGCAAATCTAATTTCCATATGATGGGAAAATTACTTTTCAGGAGCAAAGAGGTGGTTTGTTTTGGTTTACATTTAGGAAAAAAAATGTCTAATTGGAGCTTCATCATCTCTGTCATGGATAATTCAGTAGTATTTGTGGTACTGTTTTACTTTTTTATTACAATATGAATTTCTTTGACTTGGACCATTAGGCATTGCTACAAAGGTAGGCTAGCACTGTTCACCAAGCTAAATGTTCTTTTGTGAAGAAAAAAGTTCAGTATCAGGGTTGTTTTGAATCTTTTGTTCTAGGACTGAAACAATCTAAATTGAGGCCCTCCGACTCTGATTTCCAAACTGAAGTTCCTTCAGTAATTTTGTGTGTGGCTTTTCTCGATACTTGTTTTTTTCCTTAGGAATTTTGCAATTCTGCTCTCACTGGTATGAAATTGTTTCCCGCAATAGTTATCCTGTGATGTTCTCATTGCAAAATTCCAGTCCCCACCCATGATCACTTCCACTTCCTGAATGATATAGTTTGTAATGCCTGTGACCAGCGTTTGTGCTGCCTGCACGCAGAAGTCTGGCCAGATGTCTCTTCTGGCTTCATGTGTGTGGAAACAAGCAAGATGCAGCCGGTGTGTGCCTGTTACATACTGATTTCTCTCCTTGTTTTTTCTACCTTTTCCAGTGTATAACAAAGCATTTCTAAAACCTCCTTCACCCCCCTTGCTCCCCCCACTTTTGTGGTGTGCCCAGACAATGAGGAGTTCCTAATTAATTTCTATTCAGGCATTTTGCATATTGTCTCCAAGTTGTTAAAAATCATGGGGAGAAGGCAGCAGGGGTAAACCAGTCGTAGCTCTACCCTTTCTACAGGCAGTTTAACAAGATGTACGTGGTTTTTTTTTGCACTCTTCTTAGACAAATTTCAGAAAAAAAGTTTAGAAAAGCTTTAATACCTTGTCTCAAACTTGGAATTTTTTTTTTCAGTTTAAGTTTGTATTTTTCATCTTTGATTAGTTAGAAAATCCCTGTGAGCTAAGATGTAGTGCAGGGAAGGAAACTAATAGGTCTTCCTTTTATGTTGCAGCAAAAAAGTGCCTGTGCCACTGAACAGTAGCCACATCTCTGGAGTAAGTACAGGTCCACAGTCCTTCCATGTATTTGCAGTTGAACAATTAATTTTAAATTATAAGTACTATGTAGTAATGGTAACCTTGAAGCAGAGCAAGCTCTTAATGGATGATATCCTCAGTGGATCCATAATCTCACATTCACAAGGACATACCTGGAAGTGAAGGTACAGCACCTTTGTGCTGCTGTGAGCGTTCGCAGGGTTCTCTGAAAGTCTTATGGATCGTATGAATCAGTTAAGGAAAGTTCTTCTCTGTGAGGCCCTACAATCTTAAAAAATGCCACTTACTACAGTCTTTTAGTTCTTCCAAAGTGCAGTAGAAAAACACAAGAGCTAGATAGGATCATATTCAAAATTTTGGGGCTGGTGGAAGCTGTCTTTTGGTTACAGAGGGTGGTTTGAAAGCCTTTCGGAGCAAGATGTCTTGCAGGTCATCTTTATCTTTCATGAATTATTTTTGTTGACTGTCTAAACACAGATATTGGATTTATTATAATGCTTGTGTCAGAAAAAATCCTTTTTCGATTTTTTTCTTCACAAGTGTGCTGCACAGATTGGTGTGTGTATAAACAGTGCCTTGAGCAGGACGTGCTTATTAACATCAAAGACACTTTCAGTTCACTTAAAAATAACAGAGTAGATGTGACATAAAGTATCCTAAGTCAAGGATGTTAATTCTGCTTGGTCATGATTTTCTTTTTAATGGGTAAGAATACTATTTGGAAGATCACTCCTCCTTACTCACACTCCTTTTCCTCTCTTTTTTTGCCCGATGCATACTTCAGCCTTGAGACTTTCTGCTGGAAATGTGTCAGTACATTATACAATGCCTTTATTTTTTAGAAGGAACACTTCTAGCTTTGTCTAATGAACATTTTGTGTCAAACTCAATTGTAAAAACTAAGACTTAGTAACTTTTCTCCTCACCTTTTAAATAACAGTGTAATTTCTGTACGTGTGTAGCTGATACTGTGCACTGAGGTATGCGGGCACAGCCCCACTTAGCTATGACGCTGCTTACTCCTTGCTCAATAATCTGACAATTACTTGGGCTGTGAAAAGGATTTGGGGTTTGTGGTATTGCTTGGGTATGTAAGAATTTGGCTTCAGATTGCCAGACTACTTTTGAGTACTTTTGTCTGTAGTAGAGGTAAGAATACTTGAGTTTGTCTCAGTAGAGTTATGAAATAAGTGGCTGTTAATCAATCCTATTTGCACCAGATGATTTTTTGGAGAGGAAAATCTCGACACAGGTTGAAGATATTTTCTTCCATAGAGTTCAATAGATGTGCAGTGTATGCACATTTTCTTTAGCTGAGACATGCTGCTCAGAGGGTCTACTCCTGCATTTTATGAGTATCATAAATAAGAGTAGAAGACAGGGCTGACATCTAAATGATCTTTGAAGGCTTCAGCTATCCCTTCTTGGTTCATCAGAATTACCTCTAGGCAATATTTTGCTCAGCAGAACTGCAGTTGAAACTTGGTAGAACTGTGTTTCTTCAGTCATTAGATTTCAGTGATACTGTTTTCTGACAACTGCCACTGTCATGAATTGTTCAATTCCATCTCTATTTGCTCTTCTTGATCTTATTTGGTTTCTGTAAAGTTGGTAATGTCTGAGTGGAATCTTTGCCTCACCCAGTGCTGGACATGGGCAGATTATGCAGAACAGTAGGTTTGATGTTTCTCCATTGTCAAGACTAACTCATATGAAATATTTGGTACGGAGTGGTTAATAGAGTGTGTCATACACATCACAGGGCATTTATTTAATTGTGGTGTTTAGATACTTAAGTCCTCAAGTGGGAGTGACCAACTTAAGGTTCTTGATTCCCTTGTGGCTCTTTCATGTGTCATTCCCATTTGGGACTATGTCTTGTGACTGGGTTTGTGCTGGCACAGGGGCAGCTGGATGGTCTGGATTGCTGCAATCTTACCTGCATACCTAACCCAGCCAGTGGTATCCTGCTAAAATCTCTGGGGAGCTTTTACCCTCCCTTCTCCCATGACTCTCTGAGGTATCCAGATATATTGTAGCCATACACAGATTTTGGTATTTCAGATTTGAAGTTGGGTAGCTTTGTCTGTGTTGACCTAGGAAGAAATTTTTCTCATGTCCGGCAGTTATGTTCATAAAAAGCTTACGTGTTCCTGGAAATGTTAACTCAGGAAATCAGTATCTTGAGTACCTAATCTGTGTCTCTTTGAAGTTTCTCTTTAATTTCATGGTAAGTGTCTTTAAGGTTGTTGAATTGCAGTGTGTTTGGAGCTGAAGTTGTGGCTGAGATGTCTTCTTTCCCTTGTGTTCTCTGTGCATTGGCACAGCTGCAGCTCAGGTTTGGGGTTTTGTGTAATCAGAGGTGCTGAAGGTGCTCACATCTGGGAAGGTGGTGTAAGCCTGCAGCATCTTTAGAAGAACTGGGTCAAAGTGACTTAGCAGGAATTCTTTCGCATTTATGGTCTGTCAAGGCTGGTCTTTAGTTTGGTCTCCAGGCGAGCAGTGACTGTGTGGGAGGATGGGTGTTCTGCTCTGCAGCAAGGAGGACTGAGGCTGCTCACTGCCTTAGTTCTTATGCTTGACCCTTTAATTTTTCAGGGGGGAATATGAAACAGGAGTTTTAGGCTTTGAGGACTCACTATGGAAGACTCAGAAGGACGACACTTCAGCTCAGTGGAAGAAGAAACCAGATACTGGAAGGAGTTGGCTATGAAGTACAAGCAGTGGTAAGGCAGTGACTTCATTCCTCCAAGTTGTTGGACAAGGTGCATAACACTGCATGCAAAGACACAGACCCTTCATTGCTGCTTGTTTAGCTTGCTGGAGGATTGATTCAATAGAATTGTTCAAGAGTATAAAACACCTCCTTTCATCTTTCTCTCTGTTTCTCACTTTTTATTGCTAATCAGTAATGTCTTCGTTTGTATTTCCAAATAAATAATAGAACTGAATAATGGAATAAATGTGTGATGGCAATGGACAATTGACAAACTAAAAAGATGCCACAGATCCTCAACACCTATAGTGTGAAGACAGACTCCGGGGTTTTTCTGTTTATTTGAATTTTTTTTATCTACCAGTTTGCTATGGGGTGACTTCCCATGCGTGGCAGAGAAACATTTGCATATGGTTCTCTCTTCCTATTGAATACATATGTTGGAGAAGGGCATATAGCTTTCTATGTTCAAGAGCAGTGTTTTTTTTTTACCTTGAGTGTACAAGAGATGTTTTTTTCTTTGCTCACTATGGTGAGCTCTGTTGCTGGAATTTCTCTCTAGTGCTGAGAATACACAGGAGGAATTGCGTGAATTCCAAGAAGGGAGCCGAGAGTATGAAGCCGAACTGGAGACTCAGCTGCAACAAACAGAGTCCAGGAACAGAGACCTTCTGTCAGAAAACAACCATCTGCGGATGGAGCTGGAGTCAGTGAAGGTAAGAGCTGGCAATGCTCATTGTGTACACATCCTCAGCACAGAGGTGAACGGGACAGGTGTTTGCAGACTCTTTGCCCTGTGGTGTCATACTCAGCATTACAAGGAAGTTGAGCAGAAGACTGCAGAAAGGAGGGTCTTGAAAAATAAAGAAATGCCAACCTGTTGTCTACTTTGAGGATTCTGTGTTCCTTGGTAGTGTTCCTGGACCCCTGTTCACAGGTTGTGGCTGTGTGTCAGGATAGATTTCAGATGGGAGAAAATTGTCTACAGTAGAGTGGAGACTAAGTGTGAATGCAAGAGAGCTGCTGTTCTATTCCTTCTTCCATCTATTTAGTGCTGGTGTTCATAGCTTTCTTACTGTCTGCATCATGCAGTCACAGATAATGCTGCAGAACAATCAAAGTACAAACACTGCAGCTGTGTTTTTGCATTATGTAAGGAAATGCAGTTTTAAACCCTTTTTACATAGTTGTGTATTTATTATCTGACATTTCAGATCAGCTGGGAAGCAGCAGCTGGTGGGTAACACATAGAATTGAGAGTCAAAACAGTTTCAGTCCTGGTTTTGTTATTGAATCTATCTGTCCTTAGGGAAAAATGAGTTATCCTCTTTGCACATGGTTTGCATTCTGTGAAACTAAGCACCAGCAGAAAGGCATTAACTTCCAGAATTATAAAATAGAAAGGATATGAACTTACTGAGATGGGGCTTCTTAACACAGTGGCTTAAGAAACAGTGAAGCTATATAGAGTATGAGTGCCTCATTTCAGTCTCATCAAAGATGCTACTAGTCCCCTGTGCTGACTGACAAGTTTAGGAAATACTGGTAAATTCTCTTAAGTTTGGAAAAAAATTGTCGCTGAAATTGGTGTCGCTTTTTAAAGTTTTATTTTAGGCCTTTTGCTTACAGATGAATTACAGTCACCCAAGAAATACTACACCATGTTTTGTAGGTCAATCTCTGTGGAAGCAGAGATTAATATAATTACACTTCTTCTACTCAATTGGATGCAATAATGAGCTAATGAGAGTGTAGGTATTTGTGTAAGTGATTAATCACCAGATAATCCAGGTTTGCAATGCCTTTTGTTTAAACTGTTGTCCAAATTACTGTCTTAAGGACGTACTCTTCTGTTCCAGGTAGATGTCCTGTCCCTCTAGCACCAACTTAGCCATTCCCTCCACTTCCTGCTTTTTGATAGCAAGACCTCCAAGACTTGTTTAATTGTATTTATGTTGCATTAATCCTTGTTGTTCTTGTTGTAGCACCTTAGAAATATTAAATGTTGTGCATGGTGTATGGATTATTGGTCTGCTGTTCCATGTAGCCACATAAACCTATGGAAGCTGATGGGTTTGGGGAGAAGACAAAAGTTTGATAAAGATAAAACCCATAGTTCATTTAATTGAGGAGTATGTAGACTATTTTCTTTCTCTAGCTGGGATGAGAGGAAGGGACAGTGAACCAGCCAAAACAGTGAAGAATAAAAATAGCGGGAAGCAATACAGAGCATCAAAAAGTGGAGGGTAGCCATATTTTAGAAAATCTGAAATTATTCTTCACAGTAGATAACTCTCATAATATATATTCTGCTTGAAATAAACCATTCAACAATTGGCTATTCATGCAGCCTGAAAACTGCAGTAACAGCCTGCAGTGAAGGAACAGAGCCACCATTGAGGGCCAGATCAGCTGATAGTTTATTACAATTGGCTAAAAACAAAGACTCAGATCTTGCAGTTCTGGTCTTTTATCTGAATCAATTCAAGAGCAAAGCATTAATCTCATGAAGCTATTGAGCAGCAGTGTTAACTGAGCCCATCAGGGGTTGGGATCTGCATCTAGGTCAACACCAGTGAACTTTGCCATGCCCACACAGCTTGTGGCTCTGAGCTTACCAGCCCAGTGTGTGTGCTTGCTGCCCCTCCGAAATCAGAGCTCACACTACCTAAAAACTGATGGGAATAGTGCTTTGGAGGGTTAGTTTAGAGAGTCCTGAGAAACTAGTAGAAAGTAATCTGCCTCTTGGAGCTTAGAGGCTCTTAACTGTGTTTCAGATATTTGGAATTACAGCAGTGTCACCACACTGGAATCAAATAAGGATTTCTTAGTTCAGGATGGATATCTCTTTCCCTCCTCCTGTCTATGCACTTCATGTGCTAAAATAGCTGTTTTCACATTCACACTAGACTACTTGCCATGGTTTTCAAATTCCAGTGCATGGATTTGTTTCCAGTGACTTCAAGTGTTTTGTACTTGAATTCTATCTGGAGAGCACTTCAGGAATGCTGCTTACACAGCAATCTTGGAGTTTCTAAAAAATGTCTGGCATGTTGAAGTGGTCTGGTAGCAAGGTGTTTGAGTATAAAGCACTATAATAGTGTGCTGTGAAGCTTTCCCTGTCACATGCTGTGGAAAAAAGGTAGTGCAGGAGAGAGAGATCTGATGTGGAAGCTAAGTCTTCCTCCCTGCCTGTGCCTTTCTTAAATGTATGCTTGTATACATGGTGTAGAGGGAGACAGAGTTTGGTTTAGGTTCACATCCAGAGTATAATTGTGCCTGAAATGTTCTGTGATCTAGAATTCTGAACCTGCTATGGGCTAATAAAACCACATGAGCAGTGCAGGATCTTGCTGATTCCACAGCAGTATGTAACAGTGTCACAGTTGGGGTTTTGTTTTTGTTTTTTTTTTTTATCTTGTTACTTTGGCTCCTAAATACTGCGTGACTTCATACTAGGTTTGAAAATAAGTGGCTTCTCTTGTGTCCTGCTTTGTGTATTGCTAAGAAACTGTGCTGAGTCAGGCTGTCTGGGAGAGGCAAGGAATTGCCCTGTGCTGTGAGTGTTGGGAGCTGTTCCCCACCACTTTTGTTTGATAAGGGGTGACAGGAAGAGCTCTTGTCTGCTGGCAGCCCAGAATTATGTGAGCAATAGAATTTGTTGGCATTTTACTGTATGTAAAGTGATGTTTCTCAGAAAACTTCAGAGCATCTGTCTCTGCCTTTCAAGGGGCTCAGACAATGCTGCAGAAAGAGAACATCTGTTGCTAAGTACCTGATGTGCTCTTTGATTTGCCTTTGAGTAGGAAAAGATCGAAATGCAGCATTCAGAAGGATACAGGCAAATCTCTGCACTGGAAGATGACTTGGCACAGACAAGAGCTATTAAAGAGCAGCTTCAGAAATACATTCGAGAACTTGAGCAAGAAAACGATGACTTGGAAAGAGCAAAAAGGTGATCTCCTTTTTTTGAGGTTTTTTTTTCCACCTTTATTCTGTCCTGTGAGCGTGGTATCACTGAGCTGTTTGTAATACTGTACTCGTTAGCACTGCCATTCTGAACTATCACTTGTGTGATGATAGTGTTGAAGAGATTGGTTGCAGATGGGCAATGTGATAAATTTTTTTTTACTGCTTCCACTCCCCTGACCGTACTCTTTCATATCTTACAAGCTAAATTAAAAAATAATAATAAAACAAAGTAAACCAAACAAAAATGCAACAGTATCCATTTTCTTGTGAGAGAGGGAGTCCTCGATGTGCTTGAGCGATTTGGTAGTGATATCTAATGCACTCTTTTTCAGAGCCACTATAATGTCTCTGGAGGATTTTGAACAGCGTTTAAACCAGGCTATTGAAAGAAATGCTTTTCTGGAGAGTGAGTTGGATGAGAAGGAAAACCTTCTGGAGTCTGTGCAGCGCCTGAAAGATGAAGCCAGAGGTTAGACAGAAGTTATTTGTATCTTTTCCTTTCTCTCCTGCTGCCTTGTAGCTGTTCAGTCCTGTCCATATGCCTTAGAGCTGGGCTTTTAAGTTTGCTTCTTTAAAAACTGCTATCTGAAATGTAGAAACAAGTAAGGAAACTTAAGACTGTTCTGCCCCATTCCTTGAACTCCTGACCTTGTTCCAGAGCACTCACAGAAACAAAAGTCTGTTCCAACCTTCTCCTTATCAGGGCTTTAGGGAGTTGAGAGGAGCCAGTCCAGCTGGAGCACATGCTGGTGTGGCTTCCTGTAACCCATGAAGGTCAGCTTTAATACACATTAACTTTGTTGTTTCCTGGCCTGTGGAAAGTGGAGTCAGTGAAGCACTCATGGGGATGTAAAACAGGAAGGCTGTGATTGACTTCTGGTTGCCTTGGAATGCACTGGCTTTTTGCTATCTCTCAGTAAGGCTGGGTGAGAAGAGAGACCCTGGAGCTGGATGAGCTTCTATTTTCAGGTCTTGGATTCTGTGCCCTTGAATGATATCCATAAGCTACAGCCAGGCTGTGGGACAGAAGTGATCTGTCCCTTGGCTAGATAATGATGTGGCTTCCACCTGGCCTCAGCTCAAGTTTCCTTCATGTGGCAACCAGGATAGGAAAGGGTACAACGGGTAGGATCTCAGCCTTGCAGGAAGCCAGAATGTAGCCAAGGTGTGTGCCAAATTGCCAAGCCTCAGATTTGATGTGTCTCTGCTTATCAGCCTGTAACATTTGGAAAGGAGTTAATTCCTGTCTGAAGAGGAGCCTCATGAAAGGGTTTGAAAATGAAAGCCAGATAATAGCAACTGAACTAACACTGCTAAAACATCTTCAGCCACAATCCTAGAAAGGCCTTTAGTTATCTGGATTTTGAAGATATGCCTGGAATAATCTTCTACAAGGATAAGTGACTTTAGCTCACCTCCATAAGGAGAAAAATCTTTTGAGCGAAAGATTACCTCCTGTTTTTATCTTGGTGGCTACATACTCCCAACACTTGCTTTGTGTTGCTTCCTTCACAGATCTACGACAAGAGCTTGCAGTGCAGCAGAAACAGGAGAAACCCAAAACACCGATGAGAACTCCCCTGGAAGCAGAAAGAACAGACACTGCAGTTCAGGCCTCCTTATCTGTGCCCTCAACACCAGCAATGCGTCGGACACCCATCAGCATACCCACCCCTGGGACATTTAGGAGAGGTGACTGGCAGGGAACCGGCTCAGAAATACTATTTGATGCTCTTGTTTTTGCTATAGTTTGCTCCCTTCTTTTAATTCCTCATTTAGCCACAGAGTTGAGTGCATAGTGTAGTGTAAATACACCTAAATCCAATCACCATGGCTTCTGTATTCATAGACTGGGATCTTTTTGACTTTATTCATAGTCTGTTCATTTCCAACTGACTTGAATGGTCTGGTAGTAATGAGGGATAAGATGAGCTGTTGGGATTTTACTATTAGATCACAATTGTCCCAGAGATGTTGGTCTAATTTAGGGGAAAAGTTTTAAAAACCTGTGTGATCTTTAATTGTGTTCCTTGAATCATCTTCTCTAAGAGAGTAGGGTGATTTTTTTCTTTTTCCCTTTTCTTTTCTTGAGTAACATATCCTTCTTTAATCTGCCCTGCAGGTCTTGAGGACAGTTATGGTGCAACCCCTCTCACACCAGCTGCAAGAATATCTGCACTTAATATTGTGGGAGACTTGCTGCGAAAAGTGGGGGTGAGTGATTACCTGCCAGGCAATGCTCTTGGAAACCTGGAGCTGTTGGAAGCTGCAGCCAGCACCACTTGTGCTGCTGTTCAGGGGAAACAGACTGGAAAGAGTCTCTTGGCTCCAGGTTAGCTAAGCGTTGCCTTGGGACTGGTTTGGACTTCCAATGTTTCTGACCAACCCCCAAATAAAATGGACCATGCTTATTTTTCTAAGTTCTAATCCAGATCAGGATAAGATCTACCTCTGTGAATTTCTGGAAGTGCATGTGCAGAAAAAATAAGTTAGCATGAGTAAATTGAGAAGGGATCTGTTCCAATGAAAGGCAGAGAAGTTAGCAGGCTGGTGCCTGCTGTCCAGAAGGCTTCTGGTAAAGTTTGCCTTAAGAGTCCAGTAGTCTTCTGAGCAAGGCCTAATGTCCTGCTAAGCTGTAGTTTGATATTTAAGGTAGTGCTCATGCTGGGAAAGTTATCCCATTACTTGTGTTTCATTCCTTATGCCTCAGTGGTGTGTTGTTGCAAGCATTTGTATGACTCTTTGATGGGCTGAGCTGCACAACTGATACAGCCAAAAAGTAACTCAATAAAGATGATCTAGAATGGGAGCATGTGATGGAGCACAGAATATATGTGGGTCATTTCCTCTGGTGTACCATGATAGTACATGTCTAGGGAAGCAAATAGCTCAAATGAACATTTAATAATCTAAAAACTGATGCCTGTGGGAAAGATGTAAAAATCTCCCTGAGGAAAGTGAAGATTTTGTGTTCCTGCTGGTGAAGAGCATCAGCTCCCTAGAGAAACAGAGATTCAGCTTTAGAGAGATGACTGTCTTCATCTCTTCACAAACTTAGAACTCATGTGGCACTGGGGTCTAGCAGGTTCCTCTACTGGAGAACTCACTCTTAAAGAAAGAAAAAAAAAAAACCCAAACCCACATACTTAGTGCCATTTTGGTGTGCCACAGTGCCATCTTCTGAAAGAGAAGGGTTTTGACACTTCCCTCGTCTATTTACTTCAGGCTTTGGAGTCCAAGCTTGCATCTTGCCGAAACTTTGTGTATGACCAGTCTCCAAACAGGCCTTCAGTGTCCATGTACATGAACAGAGATGTCCTTGAAACGCGCCTGAGTCCTCATCAGCCTCTGTGTGATACAGGGTGAGTGCTAGGCTCTGCTGGTGTCTTGGTGACAGCCATTGGTGTTGGAATTTAGGGACTGGTATTTAATACTTAAGTCTTAGTTTTGGTAGGGACAGATTTATTTTCAAAGTATGTGAAATTACTCAGGATTATGATTTGAATGTTTCAGGTCAGTTTAAAGTTTGGAATCAGTAGCTGCTGAAATTGGAAGACTAGCTGAAATCAAGTTTTGAATACCTCAAATTTGAAGCAAGTGCAAGATGTGTTTTATTATAAATCAGTGTTTAAATGGGACAAAGTACAACAGTTCTTGCTTATTGGTTCAATTTGTTTCATGCTTTTTGTTCTTGTACAAATGATGTCTCAGGAATGTTACAGCATGTAGGGAAACTTCCCTTATCATAGTTAAGATTCTCACTTATGGGAGAACTGGAAAAAAGGTGGATAGTAGGTCCACTCAGAATGCTTTATAGTTGCTAAGAGGTGTTTTTAAGTAGCAGCTGACAGGAAGTTGCTGTACTCAACTTACAAATTTCTCTGAATGTTTGAACTGGTTGTCTTTTTTTAATCAAATGAAGAAAAATCAGCAAGGTTATTGCAAATTGCAATAACTGCCAATCCTGTACTGCACATTCTTTAGGTTCTGTGTAAATTAAATGCCTATAGTACACTTTGTTTCGGACTTAATTATTTATCCAGACCCTTGTGCTGTGAGTACTGGTTTGTCCTGTAATCCAGTGCCTAGTGGTGTTGTTTAGAAGGAATGTTCCACTCTGTACTTGCTCTCCTAGCTTGGGGAGAAGCCTCATGAAAGCTCCTGCAAGAAAGCCTCAGGGGCCATACATTTACATATTCATGCAGCTGATTATCTACTGCTGCAATGCTAAACTGAAATTCCAACACCTGTAAAAGATAGTGTTCATTACTCAAAGGGAAGTGGAGCCCTGTGTTACACTGGAAACTCAGCCCAGTTAAGGAATGGGCTCATCTAGTGCTCAGAGTGCTGTTTTTTCATCTGCTGGTTTCTCAGCTGAGTAGTGTGCTCTGGAAGTGAGCAGTTACTCTGAGTATGGTTACACAGAGTGAGAACAAGTGCACTGACTTGTATTTTTATTTGCAGGTTGGTGAAACGTCTGGAGTTTGGAACACGGCATTCAAACATTCCAGGACCCATGAGCCATCCCTCACAAAGTGTTGTCAAGATGCTGCTATGAAAAGCCTGGCTGGCTTTGGGAAAGGAGAAGAAATGTGTATCTCAAACTTTAGTTTTAAAGAGAGTATCAGTGAGCAAGCAGACAGCAGTGTCAGGGTAGGTGAGAGCTGAACAAGAAGTCTCAGTTGGCAGTGGCTTCCAGTGTGGCCTGTGGGCAGGCTCTGTGGGTGACAAAGTGTGACAAAGCAATGCTGACTGGCAGTGCAGGACTGGGAATCTGTATCAGCTGCTGTAAATAGCTCCTTGAAGGTTACTTCTTTTGACACTGCCAAAGCCATTGTCCTTCTGCCTACAACATAGCAATATTCCCTATCCTCAGGCTTTGGCTTTTTGTGTTAATTCACCACCAGTTCTGGCTGAAATTCTGCTTTCTACCATGGGTATTGTGTGCTGCAGTCACCCAAATTAAAGGAGTGTTTTTATGTGGAGAAAGGTGTATTTCTGCAGGGAAGCTGCTCAGCTCCTCGTGGGATGTTTGCTGACCAGAATGCAGCAGCACAAAAACCTGCCTCTGTAGTGCCAAGATGTTTCTGTAAGCAATGATTTGTTATTTGGAACAGGTCATGTTTAAAGTTGAGACATGTCTAGTGCTTAGAGTGCATAGGAGATCCTAGAGCTAATAGCATGTAGACATCTTTTTTTTTTTTTCCCCCCCCATAGTGGGGGCCAGACCTGATTAAGTTTCTAGTTCTGACATCTTGATAGATGGGTTTTACTGCTTTACAAACCTTTCTTCACTAAGGTGCCTTGGGTATTAGTGTTTTTTTTCTTGTTTTATTTTTCTATATGAATGTATCAGCTATTACTAATTTTGAAATGCTTTTTTAACCTGGAAACCCCTTTATGCTAGAGGAGTGTCTATGAGTAGAGAATTATTTTAAAATAATTTTTCCCTCTGTAAAATATTACTGCATTTGTTTTTTAAATGGAGTAGATCATTCCCAGTGTTAATGTATTTTATGGAAGGCTGTACTTGGAAAACTAATTATGACTAAACAATTTTTTTTTTTTGTGGCAGGGGATGTGGAGAGCTTACTTGACAAAAGAATACATAGATGAGTTTGATGGTTTTTTGGCAGTTTGTTGGGTTTTTTTAAGAAAGTGCTGTGAAAACAGCCCCTGGTACATCTGTTTCTCTAGAATATGAAAACCACAGATAATTTCCATTTTTCAGTCCACCTATGAAGTTGGTTTAACTGGGGAGCAGAATAAAGCTTATTTTGAATGCACACTGTTGATACATTTTGAGTTTTTTTGCAAGTTGTTACTGAGGTTTATACATGATCAGTTTGCTGGTTCTGCTCCAAGCATTGGTGATTAAGACCATTTAATATGAAGTCTGACTTGCTTGTCTCCTTGTTCCCACACATGCAGGCTCACAAACTGTGTTAACAGCCAGCTCTTGAACATCTTTACAGAGCTGGGCTCTGTGCCTAATCAAGCAATGATCAAGTCTTATCCAATAACTCCTAACCCCTCTCTGCTCAGCTTGTCATCTTAATTGCTCTAAATGGATTCTTCCTTTACTCTTTCATGAGCAGAGAGAATTCTCTGGGCTCTGATTCTGCTGGCTAAATGGTGCCTAGTCTGAATCCCCAGTTCGTGATCTCTGCATTTGTTAAACAGTGCTTAGATTTAGAAGATGATTGCTTTAGCTGTCAAGGTGGATGTTTGTGCATGATTTGCTGTCCCTGTAGTCACACTGCTTAAGGTTCACTTGCTGTTCAATCAAAGGCATCAGGTGAGCTCTCTGCACTGGATTTAGAGAGATTTTACATCCTGCTTTGCTGTACATGGCTCCCTACTGCCCCGGTGTGACCACAGAGCTGCTGCTGTCTGAAAGTGCTTGAGCTGCATGGGTTTGTTGTAGGTCCTGTTAGCTCCCAGGAGTAGGTTGTGGTCTTGCTGGAGTGCTCCAAAAATAAAAAGTAACTGCCTGCTGAGCCCTTAGTGCAGAATAGCTTGGCTTGGATCCCTGCATTCAGTATGGGCTGCTGTTTCTGATGGTTTCAGCCTGCTCTTGAGGCTTTGGTTGGAAGTATTTCTGCACATAAGAGACATCAAAGGGTGGGTTCATTGCCCACAGACAGACACATAGGGCCCTGGCTGCTTTCCAGCTCCTGCACCAGAGTGCTGCAAGTCTCCTGCAGGTCCTGTGTCTGTCAGCCCTTGGATGCATCCCAGGGCACCTCAGTCAGCACTGTGTGTTCCTGAGGGAATCAAACCTGTCCCATGTACTTACGCCATTTTACTTCCAGGTCAGTGTACAGACTTTTTTGTATTTCAACAAAAGCATTGCTTTGGAGAAAGTCAGGGGTTTGTTCTAATGATTACAGATGAACTTTTGTAAGAAGTATTTCGGTTTTAGAGAAGCTCTTCTGCATCCCCCCTTCCCTTCAAGTGACACCTGTACACAAGAATAGTGGAGTCATTTTTATAGCCTTTTATTAGTGTGTAAGCACATCCATGGTGCATATAAAACTGTAACAGTTGACTTAATTTGAACAAATGATATTTTTCAGTAAGTGATTAAAAAGGCACTTCCACCTTGTGAATTGTGCATCAGGGGTGTAGTAACCAGGAGAAAACCCTATATTAATTGAATACTCAAAACAAAATGAAAGTTTAAGAAAAGATTAACTGACCAATGCCTTTTTTTTCCTGCAACAATCTCATTAATCCTCTGTAGACTATAGTTCACTGGCATTTAAATGATTTGAGCTACTAGAACTCACTTTCTGCAAGATTCTCAAAGTGAATTACTCTGTTAAAAGTCTCCACCTTTTCAAATACACTTCATGGTAAGATAAGTTTTGGAGTACTTTTAGTGTCAATCTATACATTGGAGACAAGGCAGTTGTGCTTTTATTTGTCAGAGGAGTAGGTGTATGTGACCTTGACACTAAGAGTAGACTTATACAGTGCTAAATATCGTCCTCCCTCCCCTTGCTGCAGTGCAATTTTTTAAGCGTGTTTATTCACTGGCTTTTGTTCCATTGAAATCTCCATCTCTTGCATCCATTTCATCATCACCTCCATCTGTTGCATTCTCAATTACTCTTCTGCCTCCAGATCTACGGGGTGGGGCAAAAGATGCTGGCTCATTTCCCCTCCTGCAGTAAGAGGGGAAAAAATAGAAAAAAAAAAAATCAGGTGTTAGGTCATTTGGAATCCTCACAAATAAGCAGAGTTTTGTAACCGGAACTGTGGGGCTGATGATTCTAAATGCAGAAAAGCCAAGAGCTGTGGGCCTCTAATATCACTTTCTGTATGTCATAGTAATTTGTGAACAGGCTGAGACTCCCAATTGCTTGGAAATGTGATGGGATTGTTCTTGTGCTTGTGTCCTTGTCCTCCTCTAAATAGTCTCATCAGCCCCAAATCACCCCCACTCTTCCTTTCATTTCACTGGTTTCCCCTATGGGAACTGCAACTGATGTTAGTTGAAAGGAGTGGAAGCCACAGCAGAGGAGTGTCCCTCCTGTCCCTCTGGAGGAGCAAGGAGAGAGAGCAATTTGTACGGAATTTCTGCCCACCAGTTCCTGAAGGCCTGTGAGCCCTGGGCCTGAGGTAGTGCTGTGGATGTCAGCAGGTGTCTCTGAGCCCACAGTTCCTCTTTGCACGGGCCGCATTGGTCAGAGCACCACAGGTGCTGTGACAGGTATGACATCCAGGTTCTGAGTAACTCCAATCTCTTTCCCAACAGAGAGAGGAAACAGTCATTGCTTTGGAACTGCTGTAACCCAGGGACTGATGCGTAGCAGTGCAAGTGTCTTATAGGAAATGCTTTTCCCACTTTATCCCCTTTTCCTCTCCCATCTCCCTCCCATCCCCACATACTTCATAGGCGCATCCCAAGGCAGGGACACTTTGGTCCTCAAGGGTAATTTTTGGGGAGGTGTGAGCAAGTGAGACAGAAGATGGGTTTGTCCCATGGCCTCCATTCCTAATGTGCTACAAAGCATTTCAGTTTTGTGACATGGCCTCTCACTTGCCCCTCATTAAGCAAACCTTTGTAAAGGCTTGAGAACAGAGACATAAGCAATAAAATAAATGCATGATCACTGGATATTGTGCCAAAAATACTAATTTGATGTTAAATATATCCGAGACTGCACTTTTGGGTACAGCAATCATGCATAAATATTTAAAGGCTTGTCTTGTCCTTGCAAAAGACTAAGCCGGTGCCCTTTCTGAAGCAGCTATTTAAGTCTGAAGCTCAATCTTCCATATGAGGGAAGAGGGTAGGAGCATTGGCTGGACTAACTTAGTTCAGAGGCACGAATATGCATTTCCAAGATGGAAATGTGACATGTAGTCTGTTTTCCATAATTCTGCCCTTAAACTTCAGTGTAAGCAGGCAATTAGCTGGCTAATAAAGCTTCATGTAAGATCACTGATAGTTAACCATGGTTGTTCTGGTGCTGATGGCACATATTGAATGCAGGGCTGTGTCATTTCTACCCTGGTGTGTGCTTGGCAGGGTGTAACAGCAGGGTCTGCCATGTTATGGCAGCAGGTATTTGTTATTATTATTTAGCAAGAAAGTTCTAAGTAGGCTAATAAATTTGTTAATTCTTGTTAATAAAGGAAGAGCTCTCCACCCCCTTGGACTTGTGCTGTCTGGACTCGGTTACTCACGAGTCATTTGTGCTGCAGTAATTCACTGAAGTGCTGTAAGAGAACATGGGACTGGGGAGAATAACAGCAGGAGTCTCACCAAATTGTGCACTACAATTTTGGCTACAAAGTGAACTCCTTATCACCCACTAACTTACTTATTAACTAACTGTTGCAGTATGCATAAACTTACCAGTTCTTCAAACTGGTATTGGCCCTGCGGATAAACACTTTTTGTTTATATCTGTTCCTCTTAAACAAGTTTATGCATTTGATAATATTCATGTGGTCACTGGCATTCGTATCTTTAGAATAAAGTGTGTATCTGGGACAAGCCTTCAGCATTAGTTTTTGCTTAGCACCTCTGTATATAATCTGCCTTTGCAAGTGCTACTGGAGTAGTGCTTGAGTAACAGTCTGACTGGAAATATTAGGCTGACTAAAAGGCACATGCAAGGACAAGACATCATCTTTAAATATTTGTGTATTGACAGCAAAATCCCGCCTATGTAAAACAGAAAATATACAAATATTACAAGGCAATAGCTCTTTAATTTTTGCAGTGCAGGTATTATTCCTATCTCCAGAGAATGTGCTAATAAGTATAACATAATGCTGTGCTAGGTTACAGTGTCAGCTTTCATTTCTGTGTCCGTGCTCTGTGTTTTAATAACAGTAAACAAGCAATGTAATGTCTGTAAAATAGCTCTAAAAGCCTCAGTAATAACTCTTTGTAAGCAATACAGGTAAAGAGTGCTATGTAATGAAAGGCAATACTTTCTCTTTTGTCTGTGATTTTGTGGTGTGTGATAAATCACATGCAAGTAAGGCTTCCCAAATCTCAGGTGAATTAGATGGGCTCTTACCTTAGGTCAGCATTACAGTAGGCACAGGAAATACTGTGAAATTCTAATGGCATGCTGTGACACTCAATATTCATTAGTCCTTTTAATCAATTTTACTAATCACTGGTGTATTTTATTTGAAAAAAATTTACTCTTCGTGGCAGTGCACAAAGATGATGGGCAAAAAAAAAATTCATGCAGAAAAAGTCAGAGTAATTAGGTACTCTGTTGGTAGAGCTTGTGAGAATGCAATGTTGGTAAGTCTACGTCAGTACGTAACCTACTTGTAAGAAAGATGTATCACTGATGAACAGCTGATGGCAGCTAGATTATTGTAATATTTGTCTTTTTTTGATAAAACAGATTAATGCCAAGATATCCAAGCCTTCACAGTTTGCAGAAACCTCACATAATTTTAACCAGGACCAAAGAAAATGGAAATTTGTGCAATACAAGCTAGCTGCAAAGTTGAAGGCATGGTACCTGCTTAGTCATGCGAAGGTTCCTGTGTCCCTCTGAAACAGAGATAAAGAGTCCTGGGCAGTTATACTAGGCACATGGTCATGATCAGAGGTAGGTAATTACTTTTAAATAATTAAACAAATTAAACATTACATTTAGATAAAACAAAAATGAGCCTTATGGTGTTCTATGTAAAAGGGCTGGACACAGCCACTGCTTCATAAAGCAGCCAGGAGCATGTACTACCCAAGATAATGGAAAAGGCTGCCACATCCATAACTCTTCACTTTGAAGGGAATCCACATCCAGTAACACTGAAGCATGTTACTGGTAAACACCCTGGCAACTACTTTGAGAACACAACTAGACAGGTGCTTTTTTTTGTGTCTGACATACTGTTGTTCTTAGGTAGAAGGCAAAATGTTATGGTATAGTGATGCAGATAGAGCAATTTCTTTTAACTCACGTCAGCCTCTTTATTTCAGTGAGCTCATGTTTTCAAACCCAGGAGTGCAGAACTCAGAGATATAGCTGACTGATCACGGCTTTATCTTTTTCCACACAGTTTTAAAAAGAAAATGCAAAGGGATGTTTTAATCTTTTCCTTGGACTAATGACACTGAATCCCATAGTGGTGAAGTCCAAAGAGGCTTTGGAATAAGAATAATGTAATGTGCTTTTCCTTTTACTGCCTGTGGTGTCCAAGACTGTTCACAGTCCTTACGTGTGAGTTGTGCATGTGTGAAAGTGTGAAAAGCACAAGCATTTCTACCCTTTCGTGACTGCTTCTGTACAAATAGATACAGCCATTATATAAGGGGTGTTTTCCAAAGCAACAAAGCCTAATTCTGTTCCAATTTAAGCCAAAAGGATTTTGATTAGAGAAGAGTAAGGCCTGTGCCATGTTATCACAGTTCATCTCAGCTGAAATCCTGAGGCTGCTGCAGTCTATGAAATGCACTTCACTCCTGACT